>NW_027528369.1:9627967-9688954 GCF_008692635.1 Crocuta crocuta | reverse complement strand
TGAAAGCCGGCACTGCTGTCGTCACCCGCCTCAGGATGGTCACCGCTCCCTCACACCCCGCCGGCCTGTCAGAGCCGCGGCGGGCACTTCCGGGAGCCCCGGGTGTCCGTTGGGTCTGTCAGCACGCACTCCCCGGAGCGCGTCGCGGCAGGCAGGTGCGTCCCTGAGCCCCGCACGCCGGGCCGCGGACGCCGCACCCGGGGCAGCCCAGCCCCGCCGTCAGGGGCCCGGGCCCCGCGTCAGCCCGGCCCCGCGGTAGCTTGTGTCCCGTAGGCAGGGCAGAGGGCACGCCTGCGCTGGCGGCAGCTCCGGGGGCGGGTTACTGTTCCACCGGCTGAGAACGGAGGGCAGGTCTTCAGGGACTGTGGCCGGGATGTCCGCCCGGAGCCGAGACCTGGAGGCTTCCAGTCTCCCCACAGAAGGATATTCTCTTTCCCCTAAATTTTGGCCCCCCCGTCCCTCAGTGAGTTTCTCTGGGCTGACTTGGGGAATGACACCCTTCTGAGCCACCGTCCTCAGAGAGCCGGGCCTCAGCCTCAGGGCTGGGGACTGAGCGGTGGGGACAGGGAGACGGCGGTGCCCTTTAGGGACGTAGGTGCAGTCACTGCCTGCAGGGGGAGGATGCACCCAGCGCCCCGAAGCCGTTGCTGTAATAAAATGGCAGTAATGGTGATGGTCACCGTAAACATGAGACCCCAGAGCACCGTGTCACTCCTCCGGTTTCCATGTTACAAACACCCGGACACATCACTGTCAGGGAAAAGTTGCTTTGCTTTGGGTTCCATTTATCCCTCTGAGGACCCCATGTGGCGTTCCTGTAGTTTGTGGGGGGCGGGGTTGGGATAATGGGGAAGGTAACCTGGTCTGTGTGGCCCCCCAAATGCTTCTGTCATCCCAGAAACAAAAGCATCCAGGTTATGCCGGAAGGAGTGTCATTTAGTGGACAGTTTTGACAGTCTCTTCCTGCAGGACCCCAAGTAAGCTTGGGGTGTCCTGAGTGTCCTTGGGTAGCTCCGGGTCTTGGGGCATCCTCAGCGGTCTGGAGCATTCTTTCTCTCCTGAAGGGCCTAGCACAAGTTGAGCTGGAGCGAGCGTGAAGCAGGGAGGTTTGGGAACGCGGGGTTTCACATTAGCGCCACATTCAGGGCCCCCTGAGACGTCAGCACGTGAGCATGCCCACCCCTGCTTCTGTGGTCAGCCCCTGCCCCCTCTTAGTCTCAGAAGGGTGACCCTTCCCTCCCTGGGGCTTAGTGACACAGGTGTCAGTTTCAAGAAGTCTGGCCCAGGTCCTCACCCAACAGTCCTGTCCCCCAGTGTACACAGAGCCCAGAACTTTCTAAGCCATCCTGTTCTTGTTTTCTAGGAAGAGCACATTTCAAACCTTTGGGAAAGAAGTGTGCCTCATAGATCATTCGGTAAGGAAAGCAAACCCTCAGCGACTTTGCCCCAAGTCCGACCTGCCCGTGGGTTGGGGAGAGTGGAGAATGTGGGTGGGCCCATCACCCGACCCCCAGCAGGTCTATGTAGGGCCACCCACTCCCTCCCCCAACCCTGGCTCCTCACGACTCTTCAGATAGGGATTCAGGAGGCCTGGGAGAACTGGCACTTTCCCCTGATGCACCTGCTCTGGACACGGGCTTCGTCATCCTGCCCCGGAGAGGATGACTTCCTGTCTCCTTTGTGCGTGTGGGCAGGGCGAGCATCCCATGGGATGGATGTGGACGCATTGGCAAATGTGAACACTGGGGTGGGTTGACACAACCACAGAAAGGGCAGCCCCACTGCAGTTGCTCGTACTTCCCCATCTGCGCTCCTGGCAATGTGGCTGTAAGTGGCCATGGATCCTCACAACCTGGTCTGCAAGCTCTGCTGGTCTCCCATCTAGATGACTCTGGGGGCTGAGCCTTGGTAGCCTGCCTCTTTCTGAGCCACAGAAGGAGCTGCGGCCCCCGCTCCCTGCCCCTGGACACCCTGCCCCTTCCCTGGCTCTCTCTGAGCATTGATGGACTGTTCCAGAGGGTTCTTGGCTCATATCGCCAAGTGTAACAGCATGTTTAATTCTGTCTTTTCTGGCTCTTGCTCAGATGTGCCCCGTCCCCAGTACTGTCCGAGAGCCCATCTGCTGTGAGTGCCAGGCCAGGTGCGGGGGCTGCCTGCCGGTGCCCAGGGTCGAGGCGGCCTTGCCTTACTGGGTCCCTTTGTCCCTGAGACCCCGAAAGAAGGTAGGTGACTTGAGCCAGGGCTTCTTCACCTGACTCCAGGGTGGACTTAAGGGGACCAGTCACACCTCAGCATCATAGATATTACATGAGGGATGTTTTACAATTTCTGGGAGACAGTTGGTGTTTTTTAAATCAGGAATTTTTCAAAAACCAAATTTATGGAGTTAAGATTGACACACGGTAATGACACATGTGTGAACTGGACAGGTTGCTAAATCCAGACATAGATATGCACTGTGGAGCCACAATGTTGCTGAGCTAATGTGCATATACACACAACCCTGAGAAGTTTCCCTGTGTCCTTTGCAACTGTACCCGACCCGCCCTGCCCCACTGTTCCCGGCAACCATGGATCTGTTTCTGTCACCTGCGGCCAGTCCACATTTCCTCAGATTTTATATAAATGGAGTCATGTGGTAAGGACTCTGGCTTCCTTCCCTTACTTAGCATAATTATTTTTGAGCTCCATCTCTGTGGTCGCTGAGTAGTGCTGGAGAAGAGCTCTGTCATCTGAATCGACCACGGTGGAGCCACTCACCCCCTGAAGGACGTTCGCATCATTTCCAGAAGTTTTTTCTGTTAGCAGTGAGGCTGCTGTGAACGTTTGTGCACAAGTCTTTGTGTGAACGTGTCTTCGTTTCTCTTGGGCGAATTGTTGAATTATGTCATGGAGTATGTGTAACTTTTTAAGAAACTGGCAAAATATCTGGAGAGACGCTTAGAAGATTTATAGTTTATAGTTTGTGTTTAGGTTTGTGATCCATTTTAAGTTGATTTTTTCCTATGGCTTGAAGGTCATTTTGTATTTCTTTATTACAAAAAATTTTTTGTGAGAGGGCGGGAGAGAGAGAGAGAGAGAGAGAGAATATGAGCATGGGAGGGTCAGAGAGAGCAGGGAGACACAGAAACCGAAGCAGGCTCCAGGCTCTGAGCTGTCAGCACAGAGCCCGAAGCAGGGCTTGAACCCACGAACCTTGACATCATGACCTGAGTCGAAGTCAGACACCCAACTGACTGAGCCCCCCAAGGCACTCTGACTCACTGCTGCTTTTTAAGGAAACTACTGAGTTTTGTGTTTTGATCTTGTCTATCCCACAGTATTGCTTTACCTCCTTATCTGATTCCATCAGATTCTCTACATAACATGATCATGTCATCTGCAGAGAGAGGATTTCCTTCCTTCCTTTCCAGTTTGGATGCCTTTTAATTTCTTTTCCTTGCCTTATCCAATGATTAGAGCTTCCAGGACACTGATGAACACAGTGGGGAGACAAGACGTCCTTGTCTTCTCTGTCATCTTAGGGGGACAGCATTCAGGTTTTCACCGTTAAGTGTGATGTTAGCCATTGGTGTAGATACCCTGTGTCAGGCTGAGGAGGCTCCGGTCTATTCCTGGTTTGCTCAGAGTTTGTATCCAGAATGAATGTTGGGTATTATCTGTGTCTATCAAAATAATAATTTTGGGAGGGTGTTAATATGATCAGTTACATTGATGGACTTCCAAAAGTTAAACTCTTTCTCAAGAGAAACCCCATGTAATGGTGATGTATTATTCTCTCGATACATTTGACTAGAATTTTTGCAAGTGTATCCACAAGGATTACTGATTTGCCTTTTCCTAGTTGACCTTTGTACTAGGGTAATGCTGGCCGTGTAGAACGAGTTGTCTCATTTCAGATTTCTGGAAGATGTTATGTGGAATTGGTATTTTCTCTTCTTTCAGGGTTAGGTAGGATTTGTCAGTGAAGCCGTGTGGGGCTAGAGCTTCCTTTGTGAGAAGGTTCTTAACTATGAACTTTCTTTCATAGATACAGAGTTATTTATGTTATCTGCCTCTTGCTTAGTGAGCTCCAGGGAATCTGTCCATTATATCATTGTCAAATTTATTGGTGTGATGTCGTTCATGATATTTTCTAACTACCTTTTTAGTATCAGAATCTATAGTGAGGCCATCTGTCATTTCTTGTTTTTTAGTAGATTCTCAAAGGGGTTGGTGGCTTCAAGGTGACTGAGTCACATTGTTCTAGGCAGGGATGACAGCCTTAGTCCTTCCTGTTGTCACTGTATCGTTTGAAAGTTGGGCAGGGTAGGGATGATTGTACTCCTTTAAAGGATGGGCAAACTGAGGTCCACAGAGGGACAGGGGCTTTTCCAAGGTCACAGAGTCAGTCTACAGCAGATTAGGGATTAGAGTCCATGACTGTCCCTACTGAGTTGTGCTACTGGGCATCAGGGAGGAGGTGGCCCTAAGCTGGATAGAAAGAGTGCAGAGGCCGGGGTGCCCAGCCGGTCTCATGTCTTCCAGCCCGTCCCCCCTCCTCCATCCGTCCTAGCTCTGGCTGGCCATTTGCTGATCTGAAGCCCCATGAGCTTTTATACTTTTTTCCTCTCAGTTTTAAAATTTATTTTGAAAGAGAGAGAAAAAGGAGGGGCGGGGCGGGGGGGAGAGAGAATGAGAAAGAGAGAGAGAAAATTCCAAGCAGGCCCTGTGCTGTCAGTGTGGAGCCAGATGCGGGACTTGATCCCAAAAACCGTGAGATCATGACCTGAGTGGAAGTCAGGAGGTGGATGCTCAACCGACTGAGGCACCCAGGCACCCCAGCCACCCAAGAGCTTTTAACTGTGTATCTGGTCTTGTCACTCCCCCATAGCCCCTCATTTCTGAGTATGGACCGAAGTCCTTGGCGAAGTTCCTGGGGTCCTTTCTGATCTTGCCCCCCCACCCCCACCCCCACGGCTCCGGCCTTCTTTCCACTTGCCTGGCAGGCTGCTCTTCCACCAGGGGGCGGTGTTAGGTGCAAGTAACAGAGCTGACCCACAGTGGGTTCAACCAGGGTCTTTGGTAGAGAGAGAATTCTTCTAGGGCTGGTTTTATAGCTGGATAGTGTGCCTAAGCATCCAGATTCTTTTTACACTTTACTCCTAGTGTTGGCGTGGCCAGCTTGTGTGTTTCGAGATGGTGACTGTGGGTCTCTTCCTTACACTGTGATACACGTGACACAAAGGAAGCCTTTATGAGGTTTCCTTTTCTCAGGGGCCATAGAAGTTACTCTCTCATTTCCTTTTCTTATCCAGGGTAAGAAATTCCCAGAAGCCCTGGCCGACTTCTTCATCTCTTTGTCCTCACCCCCAGACACGTTGCTGGCAGAGCCCTGCCTGGCCGAGGCTGACCCTTTGGGATTGGGCACTTCGCCCCTTGGGCAAAGTTAGTTCTTTTAACAAGGGGGTGGTGGTGGGGAATGACTGCGGCAGGGGCTACCCACAGGATCTGCCTGGGGAATTCCTCAGATGCCTGCCCGGGGGTGGGGGCGAGGGCACGAGTGTTCCGTTGCTGGGGCAGCGCCCTGGTGGCAGGTGGAGGGAGTGGAGGGGGTTCCCGGGTTCTCTGGAACCTGTCCCATGTCCTCCTCTGGATGAGCCTGCGGCCCTCGGGCCTCCCCGCTGGGCCCTGTGTGCTTCGCCCCACGTCCACACGTGCTGTTTGGGCCTCCTCGGCCTCGGGAAGTCGGCAGGGTCCCCTCAGAAGGAGGTTTTACTGTCTTTTATAATGCGTGACATGAGCACGTGGTGGGCACTTCCAGGGTACAAAGGGGTACGGTGAATGAGCTCCCCACCCACGCCTCCCCCGAGGCTTCCCCGGGGGGCCTGCAGGGGAGCTGTGCGTGTGCTCCTTCACTGGCAACATGTAACAACGCCCAAACGCCTGGCTGACACAGCAGTCACTGTCATTGCTCAGGTGTCTGAGGGGCTCAGCTGGGAAGCCTGGCCCCACTTGTCCCTGATCTCGGGGCCGGCGTGCGCCGCATGGCTGCTGTCGCTTCCTCGTTCTCTGGCCAAATCAGGGGACGGCCTAACCGAAGTGCAGGGGCAGGCTCCACGCGGTCCCTCTGCTGGAAGGAACCGGGGTCGCAGGGCACAGCACAGGGCTGTGGAGAGGGTACAGAATGCGGCCAGGGCACGGCCCCCCACTACTCAGGCACAGGCAGTACGGCACGTTGATTCTCTGTGAGAGCTGCACCCTGCAGCTAGGTGTCTGCGGGCTGCGCTTCCCACCTGCCATCACGCCTCTGCGCTCAGCCATGTCAGTACAGGCAGGTCCACCCCGCTCTTTCCAACGGCTGCCCCATTCCCTGCTGTCCCCGTGTCCCTCCTTCACTGTCCCTTACGGATGGGCATTCAGGCTGTCAGGCCCGATCGCCAGTGCTGCCGCTGGTCGCCTTTGTGAGCGTTGTTTTCTAGATGCACGTGTTTCCGATAGTGGACTTGCTGGATCAGACGCTGGTCCATCTTAGACTCTGACCCACGTTTTCACAAAGCTGGCATGGCCCACTATAGCCAAGACAGCTGAGGCTCCGAGGGGCTAAATGCTGTGCCCAGGGGCCACTCCTGGAGGCCTCTGGGCTCAGGACAGAGCCACGCCCCTGACTGTAGCCCACACGTCCCGCCGCCGTGGCACCCTGCGCGGTGGCACTGCAGAGATGCAGGCGGTCTCCTGGGACTGTGCTCTCTCGGCAGGTGGTTGGGGTGTGCTCATCGGGGGAGGTACAGGAGAGGGACTCCCCAGGGCCTTGTCCCATCACGGTTCCTGGGGCACTACCCCTTCGGATCTTGTCTTCCCTTCCTCTCTGTTAGATCCCAAAGATGGTCCAGTTTTATACCCCCAAAACCACCAAGGCATGCCCCTGCCCGTGCCACCGCTTTGGGGGCCGCCTCCCGGTGCCTAGGGATCAGGCCGTGATGCCCTACTGGGTGCCTCAGGTCCTGAGGCCTCACACGAAGGTAAGAGGGAGGCTCACGGCAGCAAGGCCCTAGAGGGGCCGGAGGTGGGGTGGAGGGTGCTGGGTTCTCTCCCCACAGTAGCCTCTGCTCATCCAGGGTCTCCTGGAAGGCACAGCAGAGGCGGCAGAGTGCAGGAGGGGGGCATGTGCAGGGGAGGGTGGGCTTGGTGTCCTGGGGGCTGTCCTCTGAAGGGGACACCCGTTGCTCCTGCCATCATTAGTGCCGTCTCTCCTGCCCCTTCTCCTCCCCCCTCACCTGGCCTCACCTCCCGCTCCAGCCCCTGCATCCCAGCAGGCGGATGGAGGAGCCGGGAAGGATCATTGCTCTGAGCTTCTGTCCTCACTCTTCAGCTCTGTGTGGCTCCCTCCAGGGCTCTGGGTTCCAGGGCAGCCCCTGCCGGGGCAGTGGGCCAGGCCCAGCTCTCCTCAGCCCACGGCCCCTTATCCCCAGTGCATTTCGGGTGTCCTCCCGCTTTCCAGTTTCTGGTCTGCTGTCATCAAGTAGCAAACTGTCCCTAGAATTCAGACTCCAAGGCCTTTTACAAGGGGACCATGGCTTGCAACCTGAGCTGGTGACAGCCCTTTCCTGGTTTCTAGGCCAGATCACTGGGCCCACCCTCCGGTAGATCACCAGGCTGGGCTGATACATTTGCCCACATTCTTTTCTTCTAGGTGGTGAAAAGGCAGCAGAGTTTTAAAGGCGTTCAAGGTAACGGAGTGTACATGCGTCTCATCCTCTCCTGCTCCCCGAGGAAGGCGGGGGTCTCATGGTGGGGCTGGGGAGACTTCTCTCCTCCCCATGTGTCTGTGAAGCAGAGATGGCTGTGTGGCACTCACCCTGCTTTCCCCCTCCTCTTGACAACATCCCTAGCCACCCCCTGTTTCCCCATCGAACCCCAAGAGCCTTAGACTCCGCCAGTCCATCTTCAGAGGCTCTAACCTTCTATAGTTTGTGACATAGTGTGTGTGCTTGTGCGGGGGTGGGTGTGTACACACACGTATATGTGTACACACTTAGGACTACCATTGTGTTCACTAATGACATGGCGCCTGTACTTCCATCTCCATGTGCAGGACACGCCACATGTCGATGACACGGTATTTAGACGTGTATTCATGTTTCAGGGAATTTACACATTTGACCTAGTGTGTGTATCTTCACATGTTTACGGAGGCTGTAGTATGTGCCACGTACGTGCATGTTCACAAGGCAGTAGATAACTTGCAGCAGAGTGTGTGTATTTGTGACCCACCATGTGGTCATGTGTTCCTGTCGGCACACGAGGAGACGGCACCTCCATCCCCATTGTTACATTCTTTGTCCCTTGAAGTGGCTTGAGTTGCTCGTGAAGGTGTTTCCCGCTCTGACAGCTAACACGTATACCACCTTCGTGTTGCCCGCGAGTGAAGGAGCAGGCACACTTTGTGGCTTGTATCAGTCCTTCCCCCGGTGCCCGGCCGTGCTCTGCTGTGCGTGGTGAGCACCCTGGCCGGAATCTGTGAAGGAGGGAATGGGTGCATGCCAGGCCGGGGCTGGGTCCTTGGGATGTGCAGGCAGTTTGAGCGGCCCCAGGGGCCCAGGACTGGCTGGGAGAGTGGCAGGAAATGAGCGGCCACTGGCCGGCATGCCCACCTCCTAGTGCTACAAAAATACAGGTCTCTTGGAGTGCCTGGGTGGCTCAGTCGGTTAAGCGTACGACTTCGGCTCAGGTCATGATCTCACGGTTCATGAGTTTGAGCCCCGCGTTGAGCTCTGTGCTGACAGCTCAGAGCCTGGAACCTGTTTTGGATTCTGTGTCTTCCTCTCTCTCTGACCCTCCCCCATTCATGCTCTGTCTCTCTCTCTCTCTCAAAAATAAATAAACATTAAAAGAATTAAAAAAAACAAAAACAAAAAAACCAAACCAAAACAAAACAAAAATACAGGTCTCCCCTGATAGTAAAAGTAGCATGATTAGGAGCAGCACAAAGCTACACAGCCTTTGGGGGGCAGGTTAGAGGCACCTATCAAACTATTTTTTATTGAGATATAATTGATATATAACATTATGTTCATTTCAAGGGTGCAGTGTGACAATTTGATACTTATATATATTGTGAAATAGCCAACACAAGAAGTCAGATTGACATCTGCCACCACATAGTTACAGATTTTTTTTTTCTTGTGATGAGAACTTTTAAGATCTGTTCTCTTAGCACCTTTCAAATATGCAATGAAGTATTACCAGCTCTACTCGTCATGCTGTAGGTTTGATCCTTAGGACTTATTTTATTCCTAGAAGTTTGTACCTTTTTTTTTTTTTTAAATTTCTGAGAGAGAAAGAGACAGTGTGAGCAGGCGAGGGTCAGAGAGAGGGAAACACAGAATCTGAAGCAGCTCCAGGCTCTGAGCTGTCAGCACAGAGCCCGACGCGGGGCTTGAACCCTCGAACTGTGAGATCGTGACCTGAGCTGAAGTTGGACGTTTTACCGACTGAGCTCCCCAGGCGCCCCTAGAAGTTTGTACCTTTTGACCGCTTCATCCATTCCTCCCATCTGTCAGCTTTTGTGATAAGCGTATTCATGTGGTGAGGCCACGTTGGGTGATGTCTGGTAGCCACCCCCACCACGTGTCTGTCCTTGGCAGGGTGTCCGAGGCAGCTGAAGTGTCTCTCAGTAGGAGGATGGATGTAAGTGGGGGTGTGGCACCTGCCACGGAGAGCGTGTGGGCCTTAGGGATGGTGGGAGGGCCCCCTGGGCACACGGCAGCGTGGGAAAACTAAGTTGCCGCAGTCCACACGCAGGGCCCCATGCGTGTGGATTGGGGAAGCTAAAGCCCTGTTTGGGTGAGGATTCGAACCCTGTGAGGGTTCGGTGGTGTGTGTCTGGGCTGAGTCACAGGTAACACCCGGGTGGGGGAGGGGGAGCAGGAGACAGGTAAAGAACCCGACGAGCAAGCAACGCATTGGCTTGTTTTCGGGGAGAAGAGCCAGAAATCACTTTATGAAGAAACCACAGTAGCAGGACAAGAACAGTTTGAGAAACTGCTCTTTTAACTGTATAATCACATGTTTATGCATTTATTCTTATTGGTTGTTTTTGGCTGTGAATACTCGGTGTCTTCAGGAAGAGCTAAAAGCTGTTTATTGTTGAATCGTGCATCAATTTGATATGTTTTCAAAAACGAGTATTAACTTTTAGTTCAGTCATTGTTGACATTTCAGGCAGTTTATAGGCATCATGTGCCAAGCCTTAAACCCATTCGGCCCAGAAGGTGGTCCCAGGACAGGACTGGGGGCCGGGGTCTTACTGGTACCAGGACAGGTGGGATCTGTTGCCCCTTGAGCTTCATATACAGTAATTTAAAAAATATTTCCCTTGGCCTCAAATCTAGATTATTTCCATTTTAAAGAGAAAGTCTGCATTTATCCCCTCGTATTTTTCTCGTAGAGAGGGGGCTTCTCTGGTTTTCTTCTACATGCTTTTGCTGTAGGATTTTTTAACAAATAAACCATATTTATCATGTTTTATATTAATCATGCTTTAACGTATTGGTATAGATTAGTAATATAGCATATAGTACAACACAGCATACGTGTAGTATATCTAACATAGCACATAAATAATGTGTAATTTGTAGTAGTAGAATATTAGTAGTGGGATAAAATGTAAATTAGATGTGACATCAGAAGGGTCACAGGCTGACCAAAGCAGGTCTCAGAAAAGCTCGTATTGGGGCAACAGCATCATGGGAGTCGCACCTGTGGTCGTGGATTTTCAGACACTCAGATAAAGCTCGTGTTTCCATCGCTAAGCTCCAGTCATCAGCCTCTCATCAAGCTTCACCCACTTGTTTCCCTCTGAAAACAAAGAATAACATGAAGCCCACGGCAGCCGGATTCTGTGGCCTCTTGTCTGTAACCATAAACCGTCCTCTCGCGCAGCCGTAAGGGGTAAAGACTCCAGAAACGCCAGCAGGAGCCCCACAGTTGGCCCAGAACAGGGTCCCCTTCACCTCCATAAGCGTCAGTTGGCGTCCACACTCATGGGGCTGGGACCAGCCTTGCTGGGGCACCTGGTGGCTCCGCTCTGGGTTCTGGAGGGTTCTCCCGCAAGCGGTGTGCAGACACCGTCCCCACGCTGCCCCGAGCTGACTCGCTTTCTCGCCTAGACTCCCCACTGGACTTCTGCTCCTGGTACCACCGCTGGCGGATCTGCTGCAATGGGAGCCTCTTCTTCAAGTGGCGGAAGCTCCAGGCCCATCACCGCCAGGAGCCACCAGCCCCAGGGAGGGGAGCGAGCCCCCCGGTCCCCTTCCTGCCCGTTGGCCTCAGCCTCCTCACCCTCCTGCAGGCTGTCGTGAGGGTCGCGGTGGCCATCCGGTGAGCAGGCACAGGGTGGGGGCGCTGGGGGCCCTGGGCCCATCCCCCTCCTGGGCTGTTTTGGTTAGCGGCCGTGGGCTCAGTTGAACCAAGGATGTGGGAGAACGTGGCTGTGGTTCAATGAGAGGGTGATGAATGGGCGTGGTGGGATTAGCACGCTGCTGCACCTGCCGTCCACGCCACACGGGATGGAATCACAGTCCAGGCACAGCAGAGCTGACGGCGGGGCGCTGAGCACCCCGGGGCTGTTCCCTCGCCCAGCCGGCGCTCTGGGGCATAAGCACCCCTTCGGGCCTGAGGACCTGTGGCCTCTCCCCCAGCCCAGGCCCAGCCACCAAGGCTCCGTTTTGGAAAGCCCTTTCCCCAGCCTCGAACCCACTAGCCGCACGCAGGCCTTGCATTTGTCACCTGGACCCTTCCTCATGAAGCCTCCAGGGTGACACCCTCCTGAGGGGGCAGGGGCTGCTTCCTTTAGTCTCTGAAATAGCCTCCCCCCCCCCCCCCCCCCCCCCCCCCCCNNNCCCCGCCGTTTACCTTCCTGCTCAGGCTTTTCCATCACAGCTGTGTACGTCCATGTAGGTGTGAATAGAAGATCTGCAAAACTGTCAACATGTCCATGTACGCAGTTCCAACCTGCATATATTGACTTGTTTGCTCTTTGCTTGTCTGTCTTCTCCATGTAAGAGAAATGTTCTAGAAAATGTCTAGTATCTAAAATGTTTTCTAGCTGTTCACCGCAGGTTAGCTCTCTGTCTCTCCTCCTGGCCAGAGGTGGGAGGCTCTCTCCCCCACATCCTGCGGGTGCGCTCCCCTGGTGTCGGACACTGGTGTCGCCTCTGCCCTGGTGACTACAGACTGATGCCATGGGGCACGTCTGCCGGCAGGTGCCTGCACAGACCTGGGTTGCATCTTCTGTGGGTCAAGTGCTCTCAGGAAGGGGGTGGGGGCAAGGTCTCTGACCTTGGTGTGGTCCTTGCACAGGAGTAGGGCTCCTGACATCGTGACATTGTTTCTTCTTAGCTTTTTTCAAAGATTTGTCCCTTTTTAAAAAAAAATTTTTTTTAATGTTTTATTTATTTCTAGGAGAGAGAGAGAGAGAGAGACAGCGTGAGCAGGGGAGGGTCAGAGAGAGAGGGGGTCACAGACTCTGAAACAGGCTCCAGGCTCTGAGCTGGCAGTTAGCACAGAGCCCGACGCGGGGCTCGAACCCACGAACCGCGAGATCATGACCTGAGCGAAAGTCGGACGCTTAACTGACTAAGGCACCTGGGTGCCCTGATTTGTCCCTTTTTTTATCTTTGCCAAGTTGACATCAGAGTGGGTAGAGCTCCCCCGTGCCCACTCTGGGAAGAGCAAAGAAAGAAGCTTGGGTGTAGAGGATGCATGAGGTGGATGGTCAGGGTAAGCCGAAGGAGAGGTGCTAAAGATGTCGTAGGAGTGTTTGCCTCTGAGCCAGGTTTTTAGGGTAGAGGCGCAGGTCCCAGCTTGTTCTTCTGGGGTGTCTGGGGTGTCCGGGGAGATCCCCGCAGACTACACAACCGGCTTGTCTCAGGAGAAGCTGCTGGCTGCCCATGAGCTGGCCTGGCAGAGGTTTGCTGTGGAGGCCTTGGGAGAGGGGGTTGCGCGGGGCCTTCCCAGCAGGTGCTCTGGAAGGGACAGTTGGGCACATCCCTTCTAGACGGGGCCGCCCCAGCCTACTTGCATTGGCTTCCATGCACAGCTCTGCAAGGCTGGGACTTCCTTTCCCACCCAAGGGAGAAAGTGGGCTCTGGGGGCCGAGTGTCTGTCTGCCCTAGGGCCCATGGCTGCAGGGGGGGAGCTACGTGCCCTGGAGTCACCTCACTGCACCCTTTCCTGCCTGGGCTGCTCAGGGACCGAGTGCACCGCTGATCTGGATGCACCCCCTCTGCTGTGGGGGTGTCCCCGCCTTCCAGCCCACGGAGGCTCCCTTACAGGTCCTGGCCAGACACCGTGGGCCCGACGTGGGGCACTGTTCCTAGTAACTGCCTTTCTCTTTGCTTTCCAGACAGTTGTTTTGGGTTTGAACTTGGAATCTCCAGCTACTGTTGAGAACATCCATGAACTGGTCAATTATAATCAAGTCTTTAATGAAAGTCATCAAATCAGAAGGAGTCTATGATGCCCCCATTTTTTCAGGTCATATAATTCACAGCTAGGGTTGAATCCAAGTTTATATCCTCCAGTGAGGCTGCAGATGCTGGTGAGACCCTGAAGGCGGTCAATAAATGTTATTTGTGAGACTCCACAGTGGCCCCTTCTTGAATGAGGGTGTCTGGTTCTCCTTTATGGGAGAGGGGCTTGTTCTCCATTTCGAGTCCCTGTGGGAGGGGGGCCGCCTCTGCCCAGGCCAGTGGGCCCACCAGATAAGGGCCTAGAAGTGGTTTTAGCACCTCTTTTTGGGTGGCTCACGCTTTAAGTAGCGCAAAATTATAGGAGTTGAGTTTTTAAACTGCGAGATCACATCCCATAGATTTCACCTTTTAAAGTGTATGCTTCCGTGGATTTTGGTGTACTGAGGTGGTGCAGCCCTCACCACTGTCTAGTTCTAGACCTTTGTCGTCGCCCCAGAAAGAACCCTGCACCTGTGACTCACCACCCCACCCTCCCTTCTGCCCAGCGTCTGGCAGCCACTCACCTACTCTGTGACTTTTCCTGTAACGTGCAGTGGGGGCTGCACCGTCAGCACAGGGTCTCCAGGGCGCAGGCGTGTCGTGGCACGTGTGGACACCGTGTGCCTGCATCTGGCTGAGTGACGCTCTGTGGCGTGGGTGCAGCGGGGCTGGGTGGGCCTTGGATGGTTCCCGCTTGTCCACTTTACTCTGAACTCTTGTTTCTGTGTGTCTCCTTAGGGGAGATGTCTGTTGAGACTCCTTGACTGTGTTTTAATTGGATCATCCCTTTTTTCCCCATTGTTTTTGAGTTTGTACTCTGGATGTGTTCTAGGTGGTAGGTCCTTATCACATGTATTATTTTCAAGGATTTCCTCTTTCTTAATGATGTCCTTTGAAGTACAAAAGTTTTTAATTTCAATGAAATCTAGTTTTCTATTTTTTTCCCTTAGGTTGCTTATGCTTTAGGTCAGATGGTCATGTGTCAGAACGCATTGCCTAATCCAGGTTACAAAAATTTACCCATGATTTCTTGTAAGAGATTTAGAATTTAGTTTATGCATTTAGGTCTTTGATTTATTTTGAGTTGGTTTTTTAACTTTTGTATATGGTGTGGGTGTGTGTACACAGTGTGGGGTGTGTGTACGTGGTGGGGACATGTGTACACGGAGGGGGCTGTGTGTACATGGTGTGGGTGTGTGTACACAGTGTGGGATGCATGTACACTGTGGGGTGTGTGAACATGGTGGGGGCACATGTACACGGTGGGGGTGCATGTACACGGTGTGGGGTGTGTGTACACGGTGTGAGGTGCGTGTACACGGTGTGGGCGTGTGAACATGNTGTGTACACGGAGGGGGCTGTGTGTACATGGTGTGGGTGTGTGTACACAGTGTGGGATGCATGTACACTGTGGGGTGTGTGAACATGGTGGGGGCACATGTACACGGTGTGGGGTGTGTGTACACGGTGTGAAGTGCGTGTACACGGTGTGGGCGTGTGAACATTATGTGGGCATGTGTACACGGTGTGTATGGTGTGGGGTGCGTTTCCACAGTGGGAGGTGCATGTACCCAGTGTGGGCACATGAACACGGTGTGGGTGTGTATACACAGTGTGGGTGAGTGTATGTGGTGTGTATGGTGTGGGGTGCGTGTCCACAGTGGGAGGTGCATGTACACAGTGTGGGCGCATGAACACGGTGTGTGCATGTGTAGACGGTGTGGGCAAGTGTATATGGTGTGTGTGTGTGTACACAGTGTGGGGCATGTGTACACAGTGGGGGGTGTGTGTATATGGTGCTCTTTTGGATGTGGATATCCAGTTCCATAAAAGGTTTTTGAAGTGATCAAATTATAGAAATGGAGAACAGACTAGTGGTTTCCAGGGGGTCTGGGAGGGAAGCAGGTGGCACTATCGAAGGACAGCATGGAGCGTTCTTGTGGCGATAGAAATATCCTGTATCCTCACTCTGTGCGTGTTTTGGTTGTGACGTTACCCTACAGTTTTCTAAGTTGTTCTCAGCTGGGGCGGACTGGATGAGGGGTATCATGGGATCTCTCTGTATTATTTTTGTCAGTCATTGTGAGTCTGTGATGATTTCAAAATAAGAGTTTCATTAAAAAAGCAGTGCAATTTGCTTTGGAAGATTTTGAAAAAACAGAAAAACACAGAGAGGAAGGTGGGACCCACTGAGCCCCCCACCCTGAGCTGACCTGAGTGGCAGGCAGGAATGGACAGGTCCCCACAGGAAGCAGACTCGGACACGTGTGGGCGGGGGTGTCCACCTTAGAGACGTGAAGAAGAAAGAGGTGGGATCTAGTCTGAAGAGGGCCGAGGCCCTGTGGCAAGGCTCCTGTCGGGGCCAGGGGCTGGCCCGTGGGCATTTGGGACACACGGAGGGCCTCCAGGCTTGCCTCGGGGGCAGAGCAGTCTTCTCCTGGGCACATCCCCACTGGCCCTAGGGCCCGGAAACATCATTCATCCAATAGCAAATATCTGTTGGTGCTACTTCAAGTCAGGCATAGTGTGTGTGTGGGGGGGGGGGGGGGGGGCTAGGAAGACGTGCCCAACCCCCAGGTTGCCCTTTGGCTGATGGGATATTGTGACACTGGGGTAGTTGCGTAATGAGTGTGGGGGTGGGGAGCGGGGGTGCCCTTGGCATCCTGTCCACATTCCCATGTTGCCCCGGAACCAGCAGTCCCTGACTGGGGTGTTCTCTGGCTGTGGGAGCCATGCAGGCAGACTGGGTGTGTTGGGGAGTGACCCCCCCCCCACCGGGGGCAGCCCTCAGCCAGTGTGGGGTGAGAGCTGTGGATGGGCCCCCAGCCTCCTCCCCCTTGGATGGGACAGCTCTGAGCCGCGTTCTGTTCTGGCTCCTGGAGCTCCTCGTGGGCACTTCGGGAGTGAGCTTTGTCCTGCCTGCTCACTTGCACTCACTTCCCTGGCCCCTCACAGGCCTCCCTGGGTCACCTCTCAATAAAGCACATGCAGTCAGTCCTTGCCGCAATCTGCTTTTGTGGGAAGTTAAGAGAAGACAGGGAATGCCAACCTGGTCTTGAGGTTAGGGAAGGTTCCTGGGAGAAGGTGGCCTGAGCTGAGACTTGAAGGCGAGTTCAGTTATCCTGGCAGTGAAGGGTGAGGATGGAGTGTGTAGGCAGAGGTGAACAATGTGGGGCTGGCCAGGACAGTCTGGAGCATTCTGTCTACATAGGAGGCTCATGCTTAGGAGGGGTAGCGACAGGAGATGCAGTAGGGACCAGACGGTGGGAGGCCTTGGAGGTTTTTAAAAGATTACAACTGTGGGGAGCGCCTGGGTGGCTCAGTCGGTTAAGTGCCTGACTTTAAAAAGCCAGAAGAGGGGCACCTAGGTGGCTCAGTCGGTTAAGCGTCTGACTTTGGCTCAGGTCACGATCTCATTGTTTGTGGGTTCGAGCCCCGCGTTGGGCTCTGCTGACAGCTCAGAGCCTGGAACCTGTTTCGGAGTCTGTGTCTCCCCCTCTCTCTGCCGCTTCGCTGCTTGCACTCTGTCTCTCTCAAAAATAAATAAATATTTAAAAAAATTAAACAAACAAAAAAATAACCCAAGATCCCAAGTGCGTCAGACTTGGGAAAAGCCAGCCCGGCTGAAGCAAGTTGAATGGAATGGAGGGTGAGAGTGGGCTTGGAGGCCTGCTTGGAGGCAGCAGCTGAGACGCTGATGAGAGTGCCTGGACCTGCGTGGCGGTGGCAGTGGTTTTGTTCCAGGTGGAAGAGTATCTGACCCCAGAAATTCCCCAGACACACTCCAGGAGTGAGCTGCAGTGACACCGCGGGACGGCCGCCCCCTCCCACCCCACTCCCACTTTCCTCTCCTCTTCCATGTCTGTCTCATGTGATTTATTGAGCAGTTACACAGCCCAGCCCCAGTCAGTAGAACTTTCTGCAATGAGAGCATGTTCTAGATCTGCACTGTTCAGTACAGCAGCCCACAGGCCACATGTGGCTATTGAGGACTTGAGCTGTGGTCACTGCAGCTGACTTGAGTTGTAGTTGAATTTAATTCACTTAAATTTAACTTTGGCTGCATGTGTCCAGCAGCTAGCATGTTGGACAGCAAAGATGTAGCCCTGTGACTGTTGCCTTTGGCCTGTCCTCCCTGGCCAGCTGACAGGGCCGTGGACCCAAGCCTTCATGGCTTTCTAGAATGTTCCCTAAGCCTAGTTATGTTTACTTTAGATATGCCAGTTTGCTTCTCACTTTCCTAGGCTTGTTACCGCTGTGAGGGTAAGGGCGGCCGCGAGGGTGAGGGCCGCCGTGAGAGCGAGGGCCGCCGTGAGGGTAAGGGCCACAGGCTCCTGCAGCCCTGTTTCCATCTCGAGGGCTCAGTGGGACCCAGGCGTGCTAATGGCTCATGACGGCCTGCCGGGTGGAGTGAGCACTCACCCCTGGTACAGCTGTGGAGCCCCAGCCCGACGGAGAGACGGCCTGCGTCCCTGCTCACGCCACACAGAGCTGGGCCAGCTCCCAGGGACCTCATGGCCTGGAGGCTGTTCTAAACAGGGTGGTGTCTCTGGTTTTCTGGGAAGAAACCTGTGTGCTGCCCACTCAGGAGCCAAGGACAGCACGCCACTGCCGTGCACGAAGCAGCCACGTCCGGCTCCTCAGTGTTTATCGAGAGCGACATCCCTCCACCCCTCCTGAGGCTCTGGTCCGTGCCCCCTTCCCTGTCCCGGGCCTCAGTCCCAGCGTGGCGGCGGGTGATGGGGCGGACAGGACAGAGGACGGGGGGATGTGCACAGAGCGAGGGGAGCACAGGGGACCTAGGGCAAGGTTCCGGGAGGCTTCCGGGACTTGTGGCCCTGAGACGGGGAACAACCGGATGCAGCAAGCGAGGGAGCACAATTCCTGGGAAAACGTCTGGCTTTGTGGAAGCAGCTGAGCCCCCGGCAGACTTCTGAGACCAGAGAGGGTCCCACGAGAGAACCTCTTTCAACCTGCGGGAGACCCCGAAGTTCCCTTTCCAGGAAAGGTCCTTCACGGCCAAAGGAGAGCTGTTCCTTTGCGGTAAACCCATTTCTCCTGGCTTCCAGAACAGTGGTCAGCATCTTCCTGCTGGCAGCGCTTCCTGTGTTTGATGGGTCCCTCTCAGCCCTGGACCCGACAGAGCCTGCGCCGGGCCCTTGTGTTGGGTGTGGGACGGCTGGCTTCCTGGCTGTCGGCTCAGCCCCCGAGGGTGACGGCACCCCAGCAGCCTGAGGGGAGCCCTCTGGGTCATCTCTGCGTCTAGAATCTGCGGAACGGGTGTCACAGCTGGGCAGTTGGACCATGTCCGGGCTTCGGAAAACACTGATTGGAGGACTAGCAGCCGAAGTCTGATTCGGGCTCCTTCAAGTGGCGAGTGGTTCTGCTCTAGGGTTGTTTTTTTCCCCAAGGAACTCAACGACTAGGCCCTTTGTCATCCGCTACTTGTTCAGTAGCCACCTGCTGACGACAGCTCTCTTGAAGTCTTGGATAGCATATTAACTTAAGTCTTCTGGAAGGTTCTTATGCTCCAAGCCAGACCCACATCTGTGGCTGCACCTCTGATAAGGGAAGTGGGGGTGCAGCCTTCCCTCTGGGCAGTGATGCCCCCTGCTTTACGCCGCTCCAGCACTAAGGCACGGGAATGTGGATGCTGGGGGGCCTTGTCATGGCCTCAGGCCTGTTTTACAGATAGGAGGCTGAGCCTCGGGGAGGCCGGTTCCTGTTGGTCACACAGCTGGTGGGAGGCAGAGCCAGGGTTTGGTGACTGAGCCGCACCACCCCAATTTGTGTCAGACATATAGGCTAGGAGGGACATACTGCCCTTAGATGTGCTTCACGTGAGAAGCTTCGTGCTCCGAGAGGGAGAGTAACTTGTTTTGGGCCACGCAGCTGTAAGTGGCGGAGCTGGGATGCAAAACCACGTCTTCCGACCCTGGTTCCCTCCACGTGGCTGCATGGGTCCCAGTTCCAGGAGGTCCCTGTGAGTGAGCTTTGCTGCTGATGGTACACCCACTTCTCACACCCTGGGCGTCCGATAGCACCGTGCTGGGCTGTTGCTGGGCAGCCGTGAGGGACCTCTGCTTGCACGGTCCTTGCTGGGTGCTGCGTGTCTGTCGTAGGCTTAGGGCGTGCTACAGGGACTAGTACTGCTTTCTGCCTGCTGGGCTAAGTTTATCACGTCAGTATGTTGTAGGCCTGGTGCTGAACACAGAGCCTGGCACACAGTGCAGTAGTCAGGAGCCGTTGCGTTGAGCAAGCCAGTGAGCATCCGAGTTACNGCTAAGTTTATCACGTCAGTATGTTGTAGGCCTGGTGCTGAACACAGAGCCTGGCACACAGTGCAGTAGTCAGGAGCCGTTGGCATTGAGCAAGCGAGTGAGCACCCGAGTTATAGAGCTCCAGCCATGTGCCAGGACACGTCACGCTCTTGTCCAGAAATGACCTGTTTTAGGGCCCTGTGCCCAGGAGCAGGGTGCTGTGTGGCCTCGGAGGTTGGCTTGCACCGGACAGATGGGGAAGGGTCTTGTGGGAGCCCCATGTCCCACCTCCGCACATAACGCCAGCCTGCAGCTGCTCCAGACTCCTGTCTGGCTTCCTGGGACCTATGAGCCTCCCTGGGACGGCCGTGTATCGCTCCTCACCTGGGAGAAGGTGAGATCCCCAGCGGTTCGGCCCCGCCACTGCGGCTGGTGGAGGCCCCAGTCCTGGCCCAGCCCCCTCAGAGAGCTCTCTGTTCCTGTGTGCTGAGACCTGGGGCCGGCTGGGGCTCCGGGGACACCGAGTCCAGCCACCTCATTTGTAGATGGGGATGCTGGGGCCAGAGAAGAGAGTGCCACGTCCAAAGCCACACAGCAAGCTGGTGGCAGATGCAAGACTTGAACTTTGCTCTCCCATCCGGGTCACGTCCCTCTCAAACTCCCGGTCTCCAGGTGTCTCCAGTTCACTTCACTGTGAGGGCTCACTGTTTCCTCTCCGTCCCTTCCCACTAAAGAAATGGCCGCCGGGCTTTGTATCACGTGGGTCAGTCTTGTGGCCTGGGCAGTGTGGCCAGATGGAAGCCATCCAGTCCCTGAGGAGAGAGCTTTGCAATCCGTGAGGGGCTCGGGTGTCAGGCTCTCCACCGTGGCCCTGGCAGCTCTCCCTGTGCTTGGTGCACAGTGGGTGTTTCGTAAGGACGTGTTGACTTTGGGGTCCACTGTTTGCTCTGGCGGGTCCGGGAGCCGCAGGAGCGATGGGGACTGCCTGTGTTCACTCTGGCTGTTTCCAGGAGAGCAGCCGTGGGTGAGAAAACAGCCAACTTCAGGGTTGATCCAGGAGCAGTGGAAGGTTCGACATCCCACATCTGAAGGGGGGAAATTCCAGGAATTGTGGCACATCCACTCCCTGTTCCCAGGTAGGGGGCATGGGGTGGGCCGGGAGCCGCGGCCTCCTCTGTGATGCCCGGGTTTGCCCCTGGCTCACCAGCAGCATGGACTCTGGGGGGCCCGGGGGGACCTGCCACATCGGCGGGTTGTGCCTCGGGTGTGAATCCTACTCTCTTGCCAGTGTGTGCTCCACTGCTTCAGCCTCTTCCTGTGCCTTCCTGTGACCCTCCTCTCTGTCCTTGTTCTAGTGACGCAGGCTCCCTCCCTCTGCTCCCTCCTTCCTCTCTTCTCTCCCTTCCCTTTCCTTCCCTCCCTCCTCTCTCCTCCCTCCCTTCTCTGTGCTACCCTCTTCCCCTCTCTCCTTCCTTTCTTCTTTTGGAAACCATTTTGCATATAAAAGCAGGTTATGAGTCTGAAGGTGTATAAAAATATGATTTTTAAAAATGTAAACACAGTGCCTCATTGTTCTTCTTTGTTCTGTTTCTTTATCTAGAGTCTTGACAGATGGGGGCATAGTGTTTGTGGCAAGACTTCCCTGCACTGCACACAGCACACGCTGTACCGACACAGCTTCCCAGGCAGGGCTGTGAGCTCCCCGTGGCGTCGTGTCAGGAGGTGCCTGGTCCCGGCGGTCTTACTGTCCTGTGCTGCGATGACCGGGTGGCCCAGAGGGGCCCGGCTGATCCGGCGGAGCCCCACCTTGTGGCCTTAGCATCCCTTGACGACCAGAGACTAGATCCATCATTTCCACATAGCAGATTGTACCAAAATGGGTTCCATGGAGTGCTCTGCGTGGCTGCTGCCCTTGGCATTCCACCGTCGGATACCTTTGCGGCCAGTCTGTGTGCATGGGTCTGAATGGAGCCGTGCACACCGGTTTGTCGGAGTGTTGGTTGTGTTTGTGAGTTGCGTGTGGTATTTGGTGGGGGATGCGTTTTCTACCCTGCACTGCACACAGCATACGCTGTACAGACACAGCGGTCTCAGCTGTTTCCGGGAGTGCTATGTGGGTGTGAGCCAACAGCAGTGTTTGAGTTTGTGTCTTCCCCGCACCTGCACTGGGTGCTGTTCCCCTTGTGGATGGTCTGTCCACAACCTCACCCATCCCTTCCAGTGTTTCCCCTAAGGACAGCTGACAGTGGCAGTCAGCAGGTTAAAAAACAAAATAGAAGAGCAATAGGTCTTTAACTGGAATAACCTTGGACTCCAGTGTGCTGTGAGAGTGTGTTTCTATTAGGGAACATGATATGGCGGGGGCTGAGGTCATGGCCATGGGCAAGTAAGTCCTGTGTCAGACGGTGGTGGTGCTAGGAAGGCGAAGCAGAGAAGAGGGATGGTGATGATGGAGGAGACCCTGCAGAGGGAGAGAGTGCTGGGCAAAGGGTGCAATGCAAAGGCCCTGAGGGTGGACATGTGGTGAGTGCGCAGAATGGCAGGAGCCCGTGTGGCTATAGAGTAGAGAGAGAGGTGGCCAGCCACCAGGAGTGGGCACCGCAGGGAGGTCTTTGGCTGTACTCTGAGTTGGGGAGGCCCTTGGAAACCCTTGGATGGAGTCACTGATCAGCCTGGGAGTCTAACATGCTCCCCCTGGTGGCCGTGCTGAGAATTGGCCGTGGAGGGCGGAGGGCAGGCCACCTGCCAGCCGGGAATGAGTCTGGACCTGAGGACGTCTGGGGGCATCTGGAGGATGACGACCACAGGCTTGGCTGAAGGATGGGTCAGAGGCGGGAGAGCAGGAGAGACGCCTGGGAACCTGATGCTAACCAGCACATGCTCGCCCTGGGCTGTCCCAGCCACTGGGGGTTCTAGGTCATAGACTCACACATGCCTTGTAGGAAGACTCAGTGTCCTGAACCAGAAGACCAGGATACACTGGTGTTCCTCCGTGACTGAACGTGTGCCATAGCAATAGAAGTAGGTGTGGTGTCACCTAGACCTGCCGGTTGTGTGCCTTGGGTTGATTGCCTCACCTCCTTGAGCCTTGCTGTCCACATCAGAGAAATGGGCATGATGCTGTCACTTTGCAAGGGCCTGGCAGGCAGAGAGCACTCCATAACTAGTGACCTCCCCTCCCATGCCTCCCCCATTTCCTCCTGTCTCCTCCCCTACTTCTTCCTCTTCAACCTGCTGGCTTCTGCTCTGTTTCCTGGTCATTTCAAACATGACTCTGAGCCGGATGATCTGGTTTGAAATCTGGTTCCACAGCTTCCTGTGTGTTCAGTCTGTGCCTCAGTTTCCTCATTTGTGAAATGGAGGTAAAAATAGTTCCTACCTCATATGGTTGCTTTGGAGATTAATAGAGTTAACAATTATAAAGCAGTTTCAACAGTGCCTGGCAGGTGATGCTAAGGGAGTGTTTGTTAAATAAACAACTGTCGTGATAAAAGCACTCAGCATGGGCACCTAAGGGGCTCAGTTGGTTGAGCGTCCAACTCTTGATTTCAGCTCAGGTTATGATCTCATGTGGGATTGAGCCCTACATTGGGCCCCATGCTGGGTATGAAGCCTGCTTGGGATCTTCTGTCTCCCTCTCTCTGCCCCTCCCCCACTCATGCATGCACTCTCTCGTGTGCACTCTTTCTCTCAAAAAAAAAAAAAACCCCAAAAACCAAAAAACAAAACCCAGCAGACTAGGAGTACAAAGAAACTATCTCAATGTAGTACAATAATGTGTAAAACCCCGTAGTCAGCATCACACTCACTGGTGAGAGACTGAAAACTTTTCCTTTGGCAAGGAGGCCTGCTTTCATATACTTAGAAATAAACATAACCAAGGGGGGAAAGAATTTGCATGCTGAAAACTACAAACTATCATTGCTGAAAGAAATTAAAGATAAAAGTAAATAGAAAGACATCCCATGTTCATGGACTGAAAGACAATATTCATAAGATATCAGTCCTACCCAAAATGATCTATAGATTCACACAATTCCTATCAAAATCCCAGTGAAGTCTTTTGCAGGAATGGAAAACCCATCCTAAAACTCGTATGCAATCCCAAGGGACCCTGAATAGTTTCAGTTGGAAGAGGAAAGTGTTCTGGAGATGATAGTGGTGATCAGTGGCACATTAGGTATGTATTTAATACCTCTGAAGTGTACACTTAAAAATGGTTAAGGTGGTAAGATTTATGTTTGTGTATTTTCCCACAAGCATATACACACACAAAGAAATGAAAACAAATAACTGCATTGTTGGTATTTATCATTAGTGTGGGCCGTTTGCTCTGTGTGCCCACAGTTGTCCTGAGGTCTGAGTGTTGTGGTTGTGGGTAATCTAATAGGTGGGGTCTAAGAGCACGCTGGTGGAGTTGGCTAATCTCTGGGACGGGGGCATCCTGTTAACGTGCTCTACACATTTTATGAGGTGCCTACTATGTGCTAGGGGACATGCCAGCCCCTCATGTGGTTCCAACACCCACCGTGAGGCCTCTTAATTGGTTTCAAACGTAGCTGTGGTCTTCCTGAGTTCCTTAACAAGCCTGGGTAATGAGGTGTCTCAGTCTCAATATTTGTTTAATGCTTTATTCATGGGCGCAAAACAGTGGTAACGTTCATTTCAGGGGAACTTTAATGATGTATGTGTCTGGTGAAGTCCCCAGCTCCTGACCCTTAGGTGCTAGATATGTTTGGGGCCATGTGAAATGTTTTGCGTCACTTGCAAGAAAGAAAAAAGAGGTGCTGTTTTTCTTCAGGAAAAGAAGAGGTATTTTGCAGCCAAGCCCTGTTCTCCTGTGGAACGTTTGTCAGAGGCTGTAGAAAGCAAACACATGGAAGTTTCCAGTGCTTCTCCTAAAGGGAGGAGTTGGACTCTTCACAGCCAGAGCAGTGGTCCTATTCCTCCACTTGCTGATCTGTTCATCAGTCCTTCCACCCACCCGTCCACTCACCCACCCATTCTTCCATCCATCTGTCCATTTGTCTATCCATCTGTCTGTCCGTCCATCTATTCATCCGTCCATTCACACACTCATCTACTCACCTACCCATCTATCCCTCTGTCTACCTACCCGCCCGCCCACTCGTCTGTTCATCCTTCCACCTGTATATCCACTTCTCATCCGTCTGTCCGTCCATCCATCCACCCACCCACCCACCTATCCATTTATCTATCCATCTGTCCATCCATCTATTCATCCGTCCATTCACACACTCATCTACTCACCTACCCATCTATCCCTCTGTCTACCTACCCGCCCGCCCACTCGTCTGTTCATCCTTCCACCTGTATATCCACTTCTCCATCTGTCCATCCATCCGTCTGTCCGTCCACCCACCCACCTATCCATCTATCTATCCACACACCCATCTGACCATCTACTTTTCATCCTTCCATTCCTCCACTTACCCATTCATCCGTCTGTCCATCCGTCCGTCCGTCCACCCATCCATCCATCCATCCATCCATCCATCCATCCATCCATCCTTCCTTCCTTCCTTCCTTCCAACCATCCACCTACCCAACCATTACAGGACTATGACTGCCCTATTTAACCTGTCTCTGGGTCAATGTGTGCATCTAGGCAGCTGGGCGAGGCCAGGGACTTCACTTTTCTGAGTTTCTGTTTCTTCTCCTGCCAGATGAGACTATATTGGTGACACGCTTAGCCCTATGCCTGGCCTACAGCGAATAAGCATTCAATACATGTAGCCACAACCATAATCATCGATAATCATATACTCCGAAACATGTACTCATATCCTCCCATTTTACAGAGGAGGAAACTGAGGTTGAGTGCTATGGCTCTGTTGCCTCTCAGAATGCAGATGTGAAATGTGCAGGAGCTAGGCTGGACCCCTGGAACTGTCCCTTGCTGCCTGAGTGACTGTGACTTCTTTTGCATCCCTGGGGGTCCCTGAGAGCCCAGGTTCCACGGCCTGGCCTGGGAGGAAGCCAGATGCTGTGATTTTCTACTTCTAGAAACAGTGAAAAGATTAAAAACAAAACGATTATTGCTTCATTTACTTTCCTACTAAAATAGTCACTTTCCTTCCCAAACCAATTTGGTCTCAAACTATTCCAAACAGAGTGTGCAGGGGGTTTTCAGGCTTCTCTCCTGCTGCTGCTCTCCCAGGTGAGACAGAAGCTGATCATGGCCCAGTCCGGCATGGACGGCCTTTATTTGTGCAATCTCAGGTGCTCCCTTCATAAATAAAATCGAAGACCAGTTGAAACGAACGTGGAGCTGCTTTGATTCTTGGTTGAATTTCTGAAATGCACGCAGGGCCTGCATCTGCTAATGTGCTGAAATGATTGCCCGGCCACCGGGAATATTCACCATCAGGTCCCAGCCTCCCCGGACTGCCGGCCCCTGCTGTCCGCCCTGATGGATGGCAGGCACGTGACCGTGCATCGAAGAACCTGTGGTGCCCCCACCTGTGTTCCCAGTGTCCTTGGAACTGACCTCCATGGTCATGGCAGCCAGCCATGCCATGGTTCCACCTCCTGGCATTCACACCCTGTGTAGTCCCCTCCCTCGTTGCGCTCGGCTTGGTGTGTGCGACTCTTGGAATTTCCTATGTCACTCCCAACACCAGGTCATAAAAGATACCGTGACTTCCATCTTGGTGCCTCTCCCTCCCTCTCTCCCTCCTCTTCCCACCTTATCTCAGGTGAGCTGCCCCTGGATTTCTGACTCTCAGAAACTGTGAGATGATAGACACTTACTGTTTCGTTTTTGTTTTTTAAATGTTTTATTTATCTTGGAGAGAGAGTGCACAAGCGGGGGAGGGGCAGAGAGAGAGGGGGTTAGAAGATACCAAGCAGATTCCCCGCTGACAGCACTGAGCCTGACGTGGGGCTCAAACTCCTGAACTGTGACATCATGACCTGAGCTGAAACAAAGAGTCAGACACTCAACCGACTGAGCTACCCAGGTGCCCTAACATTTGCTGTTTTAAACTGCTAAGTTTTGGAGTGCCTGGGTGGCCCAGTCAGTTAAGCATCTGACTTTGGCTCAGGTCATGGTCTCGCAGTTTGTGAGTTTGAGCCCTGCGTCGGGCACTGTGTTGACAGCTCAGAGCCTGGAGCCTGCTTCGGATTCTGTGTCTCCCTCTCTCTCTGACCCTCCCTGGCTCACACTCTGTCTGGCTGTCTGTCTCTCTCCCTCAAAATTAAATAAACATTAAGAAAAAGAAAATACATATTAAAAAAATAAACTGCTAAGTTTTGGGGAATTTGTTACACAGCACGAGATAACTAACATACAGAAACAGGACAGGATCTTGTAAGTAGTGAGAGCCAGAGATGTTCTCTCACTTAACACTTGCCCTGTATGGGAAGATGAGCAAATGCTTGCTCAGGAATGTGAGAAGGGGTGTATAAGAAATGAGCCGGAGGGCTGCCTTGGCTGCAGTTTGTTGATGACTCACGGAACGTTCTACTCCTCTATCATGGAAAGGGGAAAGGATGTGGGCTGATAGTTTTTAGGCGCCAGCAGTAATAATAGTTACTCCTCATTGTTTGCTCCCTCTTCCTACTCCACAGACTTCTAAACATGCATAATCTTAATTCTTCCTGACTTGACCAGGCGAGGTAACCGACGGTCCCAGAATCGCAGTGACCTGCCCAGGCTCATACGGCCAGGCAGTGGGCGCGTGGGGCTCAGCCCAGGGATGTCTCTTGGCAGGGGGGTGAATAACAGATGAACAGGTGTGGAAGGGGTGGGATCTCAGAGGCCACAGACGGCGACCATCTCAAGAAAGTAAAATCGAGACACAGGCACTGGCACCCTTGGCGCTCCTACGGTGGACGGTCCTCCGCAGGCAGCAGCGGTGAGGCTGGGCAGGAAGCGAGGTGCAGGCGGTGCAGGGAGATGGGCTGGGCGGCCTCTGTGTAGCTGGCTCTGCGGAGACTGTGGAGCAAACGGGTAGGCAAGGGGAATCGCAGGCAGGGTGTGCAGCGCCCAGCATGCCAGCCTCAGAGGCCCTCTGGCCTTCCCCCAGTCCTGCGCTGGTCCCCCGACCACCCTCTTTCTGCGAGCGTTTCCTCTAAGTTGGGTCATGTTTCCTGGGTGCAAAATGAGAAATGGATGGTCCTTGTGACCAGTGCCTCAGTTAAAGATCTTTCCTTGGGCTTTATTTACTGCCTTTAGTCTAGAATTTGTTATTCTGTTAGGCCTATTAGATTCATAGCAATAGTATTTAATACTAGGTTTACTAGGAATCTTCAGGTGTTGGGGGCAGGTTGGAGAATACTTGTGGGCTAGTTTGCCTTAGAGCTTGCAGGTGGTTTATGCACTCCTCTTCAAGGCAGCCAGACTCGGGCCTTCCCAAGGTGAGACACAGCAGTACAAGCCCTCATCACAGGAGAGATGTGTGTTGCAGATGTGGGGGGTTAAACATGTCCTTTTCTCAACATTAGCTGTGATTCTCTTTGTCCCTTTCTCTAGGTTGGCTTACCTTTCCCGACTGCCATTGCTAACGAGACTGTCTCACTACACGCCCCTGGGAGGGAGACAGGGTTCCTGGAGGTGGAACTGTTAATAGATTATATTCCAGAACAGAACCGAAAGACACAAAGCTAGCTGGCTGTTGCCCCACTTCTTTGGGAGCACATATGGGAAGTCACATTCATCTCTTTGGGGTTCTGTGCTTTGGAAGAACTCCTACCTGTCATGGAGTGCACGGGTTGTCTGCCGCTGACTCATTCCTTCGACAGGTATCTCGCAGCGTTAGCACAGGTCAGGGATGGGCTCCATACTGCACACGTGCAATCTCACTCCGCTCTCCCTGACCCTGCGTGGGGGACGGTCCACTGTGCTGGGTTTTGGCAGAGAGGTGTGACTAACAGTTTCCTCCACCCCTGCATTTTTCTTGTATGTTTTAATACATGTGGTACAAATTGATAATACATTGTTACTATGTTTTTATTAAGCAATGACCCTGTGGTTGGCTCTCCTAGGGTTTGGATACACGTCCTCCATTTTCTGTCTCCCTGCAAGTAACGTATCATGTCACGTACAGTGTACAGACTCCACCTTCTGTGCTGTTGTTTCATATGTTACTTTTACATGGACTCTAAATCCGCAGGCCTTTGCGCTAGACACTCAGTATTTTGGTCTTTGTCTTGTATAAACAATTTCCAGAGCTCTTCATTTTTCTGTGTAGATCCAAGTTTCTGTCTTGTTTTATATTCCTTGTACCTGAAAATCATAGCTTTAATATCTTGTAGCAGGGATCTTCTGTAACTAATTATCTCAGATTTGATTTTTCTGGAAAAAATGTTAAATTTTGCTTTCATTTATTAAAGGCATTTTTGCTGGAGGTAGAATTCTGTGTCACCAGTTGTTTTCTGTCTCAGCACGTCATTGTCCCCTGGACCACATAGTTCCTGATGAGAAGTCTGTTGTCGTTCTTGTGTTTCCTTATTCCCTGGTCTTCCTTAATGATTTTCTCTGTCTTTCTCTTCCAGTATCTTGACTATGATGTGTCTTTTTTTTTTTTCTTTCCAGTAAATAATCCTGCTTGGAGTTCTCTGACATTTTTGAGTTTGTGACTTGATATCTTTCATTACTTTTGTAAAATTCTCAGCTTTCATCTCTAAAATACATCTTCTACACCATTGTGTCCCTCCTTCTGGGGTTTCAGTTACAAGTATGTTAAATTATATTGTCCAAAGTGCATTTAAAAGTCCTCATCGATAGGGCACCTGGGTGGCTCAGTTGGTTAAAACTCCTCATCGTCATCATGGTCATTGTCTCCTTCCCCATCCCCTCCTCCTTCTCTTCCTCTTTGTATTAGAATTTGGAAAGTTTCTATCAGCCTATCTTCACCAATTCTTATTCCAGCTGTGAGAGTCTAGTGATGGTCTCAGTGAAGGCACTCTTCATCTTGGTGCCACGCATTTTATGGGAGACTCACCTCCTTTGTTTCCACGGTCTCAGGCACGACTCTCCTGAACTAATGACTTTTCAGATATTACTACTGCTACTATTATTACTGCTGCTACTACTATTACTGCTACTACTAATTGCTTCTGCTGCTGCTTCTCTCTCCTCCCACCTCCCCGCTTCTGTTGTGTAAGATGGGAAGAGAAATCTGGTACTTATTACTCTGTTATTGCCAAAACCATTTTTTACTTAAAGCATGTCCACATCTTTATATTTAAAAGTTGTTTCTTATAGACAGCATGGTTTCCTACTTACTTGGATCAGAAGACTGAGTATGATTTTCCTGACTCTAGGTCAACATTGAGAACAATATCAGATATCTTCTTTCACTGTGTTATCAGAGCCTCAAGGGCTTGGTGTTTCTGAGAAGGAAAGGGGGTAACATTGCCTGGTTGCGTTCTCAGCCAGGCAGAGCTGCGGTTTCCTCATGTATAAAAAGGGACTGACAGGTGATTATTGTAAGAATTAAGTGCACAATCCCTTTCACCCCTTCTTGCCTTTACCAAAAGGCCTGGCACACAGTAGATGCTGATTTAATGCTTTCTAGACTCCTGCTGGTTTATTGAGATAAATGAATAACAAACAAATTGTCCTAAACCATTCATTTCATTCCTTAATATCCTGTATCTGGAAAGCTATTCTTGCCATGCCTCCTCATTGAGTATAGTGTTTGTTTTCTCAACGAGCTTTTCCAGATTAGCCGGAATACACTGGTTTATGCAGTTGCCATCCCCCAAAATGCCGTTTGTACCTTCCTTCTCCTCTTGATACAAACATTCAGTTTAGAGGACCTGTGTCTTGCCAGCTTGGTTGCCATGTGACCTTGGACAACTTTCACCTTTGCTGAGCCTCAGTGTCTTTGTCTGTAAAAGAAGGACAAGTGGCCTAAGGTAATTACTAGAGCCAGACATTGAGTCGGCTCTCAGATACTCTTTATCATCCATTGTCTCTCGCATCTCTTACCCGCCCCCCACCGTGGTTCCGCTGCACACGAGCAGGGGCTGCTGCCAGCCCTCAGGTGCCACCGGGGAGGAAAGGGGAGCACACATGGCCTTTTCTGGCCTCTCTTGGCCTTAGCTGTTACTTTGACTTCTTCTTTCATACCCAGATAAGCTTTTAAATCACTTCCTCTATTTACCTCATTGTCCTGAAAAGAGAGTAGATTATCTACTTCGGAACACACAGGATTGCAGCCTTTCACCTCTCCAGACTATGGTTTCTCTTTAGTGATGAAGGTATTATGGGGAAGTGACTGCTTATGGTCCCTGGGCCTCTCCTGTCCCTCATCTCCAAGTTTGAGGGTGTAATCCACATCAAGAGGACAAATCCCATCTACTTGGCACTGCCCACAGAGGGCGGTAGCCTTTTCCAAGGCTTGGCAGTGCAGGGATTGGGGGAAGGCAGTGGCTGGGGAAAGGACTTCCTGTCCCCTTTACTTGGTACAATAAATAGGTCTTTTGTCACCTGTGACTTGGACTGTGGTCCATGGGCCAGAACAGCAGCATCCTGGGCGCTTCCTTGACGCACAGACCCACTGAATCAGAACCTGCAACTTCAGAGCCCCCAGGAGATGCGTGTGCACGTGAAGGTTTGAGAGGCTCTGTCTGCAGGGTCAGCGAGGAGAAGCTGGGGCGACGAAAGCGGCAGGTTTGTGTCATTTGGAGCAGCCTAGAGCTGCCAGGTGGTGGGGCCAGGAGGCTCGTGGGGCCCGTGGGAAGGTGGCCTGCGCCGGAGGTACTACCTCTGCCCGCCAGGACTGGGATGCATATACACGCCCCGTGTGGGGGTGTCTGTTCACTTTCTGATAGTGTATTTTGAAACTTTAGAGTTTGATCAAGCCCAGCTTACCTATTTTTCTGTTTTTGTTATCATATCTAGGAATCTATTGGATATTTCAATGTTGGGAAGACTTACTCCTCTGTTCTCTTTTAGGGACTTAAATTTTTAGCTCTCATATTGAGCCACTTTCTCCATTTGAGTTAGCTTCTGTGTAAGAGGTAAGATAGGGGTCCAGCTTCATTCTTTTTTGTGCGAACAGGCTTTGATTTCCTTGTTCAAAGGATCTCTGTCCCTCTCATACGGAAAACAGACTGTAGGGGCAAGAAGGAAGCGGGGAGACTGATTTCCCACTGGGATGTGGTCACCTGTGTCAGAAAAGGCGCCAGAGACCAGTTAATAGAGGACATGATTGGCGGGCCACCACGTGCCAGCCGTCTCAGTGGGCACGGATTGAGGCGAGGTCGTGAGTACGCTCAAACTGTGTCCGGGGGCTTTCTTGAGCAATAGAACGTTTACATGGTCTCAAAGAGCCTACCCACTAGAAACTAATCACAAAGGATAAAGAACAGACTTTATAAGGAAGAAAGCTGACAGATGCCATCTCGGTGGGAATCACCATTAACGGACAGGTAGACATGGCAGGCCTCCTGACACCGCACCCTGAGCAGGAGTATGTCTCACTTTCCAGAGCTCCTTCCCAGAATGCTTACCCTGGGTCTGGTCAGGACCAAGTTTCAGACAAACCCAAACCGAAGGGCATGCTACACAAGCCCTGGGCCCGGAAGGACCAGGAAGACTGAGGAATGTTCCTGGTGAGGGGTATCTAGAGACACAGGACAGCGGAGTGCAGCGCATCTGGGGCTGTCTTGGGTGTGAAGGACGCTGTCAGGACACGACACTTGTAGATCAGTGATGTATATTGCAGTGGGTTTCCGGTTGTGAGGTGCTGTGCTGAGTACTGGAGCTGAGAAAGAGAGTGTCCTTGTTTCAGGGATATACACGGAGCACTGAGGGGTCAGAGGGCCCTGGTGTCTGCGTGACAGCTTGCTCTTAAATGGCTCTGAGAACAAATGCAGAGACAAAAAAGTAAGACAAATGTGGGAAAATGTTAACACTGGTGGCATCCAGGTTAAGGGGATGTGGGGCTTTTTAATACTATTCTGAACTTTTCTGCAAGTCTGAAATTGCATCAAACTAAAAAAATCTAAAAAAGAAAGAATCTTTTCCACCTTAAAAAAAACAGAAGAAGGGGGGAAATGGAGGGGAGAGGGAGGGAGGCAAACCATGAGAGACTCTTGAATGTTGAGAGCAAACTGAGAACTGATGGGGGTGGGGGGAGGGGAAGGGGCGTGATGGGCATGGGGGACGGCACTTGTGGGGATGAGCACTGGGGGTTATATGGAAACCACTTGACAATAAACTATTAAAAACAACAACAACAACAAAACACACAGCATACCTGGGACTGTCAACAACAGTAAGTGTCAACAACAAGGCGTTTGATGCACCGGTCGCTGCCCTGTGGCTTCGTGGTGCGGCCTGCGCCCGTCTCTGGCCCCAGCGTCTGTGGCACAGCCATCAGATGACTCTTAATTCAGCACCAGGCAACCGCCTCCTCCCTCGATGTCGACTGCCTGTGGGCTCCCTGGTGATGTGCCGCCTTTCTTCCAGAGCTGCTCCTGAAAACAACCGGTGGGGTCAGTCCTGGCTGTCAGGGAGTTTTCCATCTTCACTGACTTGCTCCTCTTTCTGTTGTGCAGACAGGAAGACAGGCGCAGGGGGTGAAAGACGGCCAGGGCTCGGAAGCGGGTCTGTCCGGCTTTGCTCGTGAGCAGCCTGTCTTTCTCCCTGCGCCTCATCATCTCAGTCACTTGATGGTCCTCGATCTTGGGGGGCAGGGCCCTCGTCCTGCTCTCTTCCCTGACACGTCTCGAGGACCTGCCCAGGGCCTGGCCCATGACGGGAACTCACCAAATACCTCCTGGGTGAGGGACCATCATGGGGCTTAGCGCACTCCATACCGGGCTTTGGGTTGGAACATTGGCTGCAGTTGTGGTCATGCTGACCTTGGACAAGCTAATCGGCCCCTCTTGAACACAGTTTCTGAATCTCTAGAGTGCAGATTCTGTTCTTACCCCAGGGGGTGGTGGCGAGGAGCACACATCAGGTGCTGCTTATGGCAGCTGGCACCGTGCAATGCTCGGTCCATACTGAATGGATGACTGAAGGTTTCAAGTGGCCGCTGTCTCCTCTGTGGAGGGATCTTACCTGAAAACGTCAACTTACTGTAACAAACTGTGTGGGACTAAATTAGTTATGTTTTCATTTGTGTGTTTCCGGGGTCCCCCACTGCCCTGTAAGCACTGGGCAGGCAGTGGGGGGGCCTGTGTGCCTCAGGCTGGGCCCCCCGCATGCCCACAGCTGCGGCTCGGGGTGGGCAGACCTGCTTGCTGCTTGACTCACCTCGTTTTGCTTCATCACACATTTATTGGGGCTTCTCCCTCGTGCCGGGTCCCGTAGCAGACGCTGAGCACCTGCCCCATGCCCACGATTCTTCCCCTGGGGCCCCGTGGATGGGCTGCCTCGGGCCACCCTCCATGGTGCTGGTCATCCCCCGACCCCGGGCTCGTGGGCACATGTGGAACACTCTGGTAGGTGTCCCTGGAAGCCCCTGAGTTAGTGCAGCAGCAAAGCGGGTAGGTGAGCCTGGGGGGCCAGTGCGGCCTCCTCTCCTGTGGGCACCTGATTTCCTCTCCTGCCTGGGACTGGGGGCTTCGCTGCCTAGCAGGCCTCAAGAACAGCCTACTCGCGGGCACCTCCAAGCTGGACACGAGCTGTGTCGGGCCTGCTGCCCAGGAGGTGGCGCTGTCCCACCTTCATGGCCCCAGCGGGGGCGGAGCAGAGAACCCAGGTTTCCTCCCCAAAAGCTGCTTGGAAGATGAGGGGAAATTCTGGGTGTTTGGCTTGGTTATTGGGAAGAAGAAAAGAATCCTGAAAATAAATGAGTTAGAGCTTCCTTTCAGGTTCTGTATCTGAGTTTTGAGTTCTGCTCATAGGAGAACCTGTCTTGCAGGTTACAAGAGTTCTGTTTTTTGTTTGTTTTTGTTTATAGTTCTGCCTGGAAATCCCTCAGGAAAGGCTGGCAGAATGTGAACCCGATTCTGTTTTTCTAAGTGGTTGAGACGGTGGGCTCTGGCCCTTGGCCCTTGCTCCTCGTCCCTGGGCAGGTTACAGGAGCCCCGTGGGCTCAGTTTCCTCAGCTGAGAAGTGGAGATAAAAATCCAGATGCCATTGGGTGTTTGGGAGTTTGTGAGGTGAGGAATTTGAAGCCTCAGCCTCATGCCTGTGAGTTAGGAAGCACTTGCTGTGGCCGGGTGGCCATCCTGGTGGTGGCGCTCTTAGACATGGTGGGCGCCTCTGAGCCACTCCCTGAATTCACCCAGGGCCTTTGCTGGAGAACGCAGACCCTCCTTCTCGCTGTAGGGAGGGGGAGCTGGTGCCCACAGGGCTCCCAAGGCCCAGCCCCTCCTCCTGGACCTGAGGAGAGGTGTGTGATGGCCCTTCTGGATCCTGGCCGAGGGGCTGGGGGGACAGGGAGGGGAGAGGAAGCTGTTCCTCGTGTGTGCGCTGGCGTAGGCGTCATGGATGAGCTGTGAGGAGACGGGGAGGCTTCAGGCCTGACACAGGCTGAGCCGGGGGACAGTTTGGAGGGAAGGTGGGGTTGCAAAGTGGGTCCACGTGAGTGTGGACTCTGGCTCTGGTGGGGGGGGCTCCAAGAGGGACTTTTGAACTGTGACAAAAAATCCCTTAGAGCCGGGGACAAAACCACATTGCTTCAGTGTTTGTGCTCCTGAAACATGGGGGGAGTGGAGGTTCCCAGTGGTTCTCCTCGGGGCCTGGGAGTTCCAGCCTTAAGTTGTGTGAAAGGGAAAGAACGATCCAATGCAGAGGATCTGCTGTTCACGCTTTCTCTGCCTCCTGCCCCTTACCTTCCTCCACATCTTCCTTTTCCTCCAGCACGCTGTCCGGCCCCTCGCTTGGGCCCAAGCCTGGCCGGCCTGCCTCCCCCGACCTGGTGCCCGCCTCCCGGCCTCCCCTTCTTCACCCTCCTGGCCCTGCCGGTGCGGTTGGGTTGTCGGAGCCTGTCCTGAACCTCCCGGGCTCCTACCTGGAGGCTTCTAGCCATTTCCAAGACTGTCAGCTGAACTTGGTAAACACGTGGGAGCTCTGTGATGTCCCCCGGAACTTGAGTCAGCCAGCGGTCGTTGCTGTCCTGAGGGACTCTTTCTTTCTCTGTGCACACCTGCACGTGCACGCCCGCACGTGCCCACTTGGTCCAGACCTGGAACCCCCCCCCCCGAGGGGATTCTTTGCACACTGGCGTTTATCTTTCTGTTGAGGGGTGGGTGGCAGCTGTGGCCGGGGGTGATTTACTGTGGCAGGGACAGTGCCGAGGGGGGAGGGGCTGCAGGGGGGACGTCCCGGCAGCCTGGCTCTGAGCAGACGGGGACAGGCAGTGTCCCCGCTGGTGGAAGCAAAGGGACCGTTCTGAGGCAAAGAGAGGGGCCATCTCTCCTCGTCAAACCATCTTGGATCATCAGCCCCGCAGAAAACATTTTGGTTTCTGCGCCCGGCACTGAAAAGCCATTAAGTGGAAAGGAAGCTTGAGCCCCTTCCCTCGGCGGCCACGCCAGCCGCGTCCCTGGGCACCGCACAGTGCAGCTTTTGTTCGGGGCCCGAGTGTAGAGCCGGGGCGGCGGGTTGTCGGTACACATTTCAAATTTCCTGCCTTTCGTCAGCTGTGCCACTCAGATGACAGTATGTAATCCGCGGCGTTTCCTTCCCTCCCCCTCCCCCACTCCGCTTGTGAACCCGACTCACTTCCATTCCTCCAGCCGTAGTGAAAAGCGTGTTTATGATTTCTCTCTCCCGCGTGTGCGGCCACACAAAGGCCTCCTGAATGTGTCCGGGGGCCGTGCCTAGGAGGACTTGGCTGCCTGGGTTTTCGTTAAATGCAGGTATCTTTTGTTGTGTGTGCGCAAGTATTTATTAAAGTGTGGTATTGTTTATTTATTGTTTATTGTTGAGTTGGCTAACATACAGTGTGTACAGCGTGCTCTTGGCTTCAGGAGTAGGTTCCCCTGATTCATCGCTTCCATACAATACCCAGTGCTCATCCCAACAAGTGCCCTCCTCAGTGCCCGTCACCCATTTCCCCCTCTCCCCTGCCCTCCCCATCAACCTTTAGTTTGTTCTCTGTATTTAAAAGTCTCTTATGGTTTGCCTCCCTCTCTGTAACTTATTTTTCCTTCCCTTCCCCCATGGTCTTCTGTTAGGTTTCTCAAATTCCACGTATAAGTGAAAACATAGGATATTTGTCTTTCTCTGATTAATTTCGGTTAGCATAATACTCTCCAGTTCCATCCACGTAGTTGCAAACGGCAAGATTTCATTCTTTTTGATTGCTGAGTAATACTCCATTGTATACACACATCACACCTCCTTTATCCATTCATCTATCGATGTACATTCAGGCTCTTTCCATACTTTGACTATTGTTGATAGTGCTGCTATAAACATTGGGGTACATGCGCCCCTTCGGAACAGCACACCTGTATCCCTTGGATAAATTCCTAGTAGTGCTGTTGGTGGGTCATAGGGTAGTTGTATTTTTAATTTTTTGAGGAACCTCCACACTGTTTTCAAGAGCGGTTTGCATTTCCACCAACAGTGTAGGAGGGGGCCCGTTTCTCTACATCCTCACCAGCATCTAGAGTCTCCTGATTTGTTCATTTTAGCCACTCTGACCAGCGTGAGGTGGTATCTCAGTATGGTTTTGATTTGTATTTCCCTGATGATGAGTGATGCTGAGCATCATTTCATGTGTCTGTTGGCCGTCTGGATGTCCTCTTTGGAGAAGTGTCTGTTCATGTCTTCTGCCCATTTCTTCACTGGATTGTTTGGTTTTTGTGTGTTCAATTTGGTAAGTTCTTTATAGGTTTTGGATACTAACCCTTTGTGTGATGTGTCATTTGCAAGTATCTTCTCCCATTCTGTTGGTTGCCTTTTAGTTTTGTTGACTGTTTCCTTTTAGTGCAGGTATCTTTTTGCTGACCTCTCCACCCTGACCGATCGTGTCCTCAGTGAGTCACGTGCACTTTATCGCCGGGGCTCGGGTCCCGCGGGGACGGCTCCATGCTGCGCTGTTGCACAGCCACACTGCCCCTGTTTTGAGTCAGATGGTGTTTCTGTGTATTTGGGGAGTTTTCATTTTATTACAGAATGATTCCTTCTTGATGAGGAATCATCACCAGAGAATTCACCACCAGAATTTAACACTTGCAGCCTCTTTTTGTTGCCTAGTGCCTTTGTGGAGGCAGCTGCTTGGCAGGACTGCCCTGTGATGCCGCAAACCCTAGGAGGCCTCCACAGCATCATGTCTGCGCTTTCTGAGGACGCATGTCCACATAGTCCGTTTGTGTTTTTCTCGGTGTGCGAGAGCATCCACGTAACATTTCGTAGAAAGAAAGCAAGATCCTTCCACCCTTCCTTCCATGGGGGATACCTGCTTGTGTATCAACTATGGCTCCTTGGTTTGCATGGCCCTGAAGGGGGTCTCCCAGCTGAGCGGGTTCTGAAGCCTGGGGAGACCCCCTGGGCTGTGTGATGGCTGGGCTCTGGTACCCAGCTGTTTGGTCCAATGCTAACCTACCTGTTGCTGAGAAGGCTTTTTGGCAGGTGTGGTCAATCTCTGAGTCAGGAGGCTTTGTGTAACCTGGATGATCTGGGTGGGCCTCCTCCAATCAGGTGAGGGGCTGAGGAGCAAAATCTGAGGTTTCCCTGAGATCAAGAAACGTCTGTCTCAAAACTGAAATATCAGTTTTGAGTGTTCAGACTGCTGTCAGCCAAGTTTTCAGACTTGCCAGCTCCATAATCCTGTGAGCCAATTCCTTAAGGCAAATCTCTTTATATATACAGTCGACCCTCGAACAGCACAGGGCTAGAGATGTGGACCCCCAATGTAGTCAGAAATCTGTGTATAGTTTTTGACTCTCCCAAAACTTTACTACAGTAGTTTAGTATTGACCTGAATCTTCACCGATAACATGAACAGGTAACATGTCTTCTGTCTGTTATGTGTGTTATGTACCATATTAGAGTCAGCTAGAGAAACAAAAATGTGGTTAAGAAAATCATAAGGAAAATACATTTACAGTCCTGTGCCATATTTATTGAAAAAAAAAATACACGTATCAGTGGATGCATGTGGTTTGAACTTGTGCTGTCTGAGGGTCAACTATGTATCTCCTGTCGGTTCTGTGACTTTGGAGGGCCTCCCGACTGGCCCTAGCTGAGGTGGGGAGGGCTTCAGGCTTGAACCCTGTAAGAGAATCCTCAGGCTGCCAAGGGTCTGTGAAAACCAGACACGCGCTGCTCTGTGCCTCCCTAGGACCATCTAGGATCTTGAGTTGTCTTCCAAGAAGCCTGTGCGTTTGTGCTAGGGACTGGGGGGTGGTGACACATGACACAGGTGTGCAGGACAGGCATCCCTGCATGTGTGCTCCCCGGCAGGTATGCCCACCTCGGCGGAAACCAGCTACCACACCCGCACTGCTGGCCTGGACAGAGGGGCCTGGGAAATGGCGCCCTGGGCAGTGGACTTCTGGGTGATCACAGAACTTCTGATGGATGAGGGCCAAATAAGTGTTGGTAAGCACAAAATATAAATTAGAGGCAGGTAGCATCGCACTCGCGATGAAACACAGATGTTCGTGTGGACCTGCTACCCCCGGCTCCTCTGCGAGCAAGCCGCTTAGCCCTTCCGGGGCTGCGGGTGTAGGAAGGGGGCCAGGTTAACACCTGCTCTATGGCTCTGAGGAACGGATGTGTTGATGCTGGTGAGGCCCTTGGGAAAGCTCCCCCGCTTTGAGACGCCATGTAAGGACATGCGCTTTCAGTATTAAGATGACAGGTTCCTGCCTTGTGACTGTTTGGAGTTAGGGTCAAGCTCTGGCTGTGCCCCACACAAGCTCTGTGGCTGTAGGCCATCTCCTTAACCTCTCTGAACCTGGTGTGCAGAAGGGAGGTGAGGAGCTCACGTTGTCACCTAGGCTTGTAGAAATGGGTAAGTTCAAAGATAGAAAACTGTCCGTGTGCTGCCCAGCCCTTAGGAAACCCCCCAAAGTCAGTTCACCTGCCCTGCTGGGCACTGTTAGGGCCCAACCTAGGTGAGGACAGAGCCGGGCCCGGTGTCTAGAACTGACGGTGGGGCCCACCTGACGGCACTTGCACGGCCCCGCGAGTGAGTGCCACCTGAAACCAGGTACCCAGGGCGCCTTGCTCCTTCCCTCCATTTCTTTTTTTTTTTTTTTTTNNNNCAGTCAGCACAGAGCCCAACGCGGGGCTCGAACCCACGAACCGCGAGATCATGACCTAAGCGAAAGTCGGACGCTTAACCGACTAAGCCACCCTGGCGCCCCTCCTTCCCGCCATTTCTGCCCTCACTTTACCACGAGTGTCATTCCAGCGTGCCAGCTGCGGGGCCCAGTGCATCTCACAGAGACTGCAGCCCCGCCCAGGCCCTCCCGGCCCTGTGGCCGCCCCTGTTCATCTCACGCAGTCGCACACGGCACCAGGCGCCCGGGAGGCGCTATATACGTGCTCAAAAATGTGGACTGAGTGAGGGTGAGCGGGAGGCGCATAGTGTCTGTGATGGAAGCTGCCATCACCGCCGGCACCCGGGGAGGAGAGGTGTGGAGCCGTTTGTGTCCCCTTGGAACGGGGGACCTTGTGGGAGGCCGCGCGCTACTCAGGGCCACCGAGACCAGATCTGCACACAAGGTCACATATGGAAGGGCTCCATTTACACGGAATGTCCGGAATAGGTGGGTCCACAGGGACAGAAAGCTGGGGCCGCCCGGGCTGGAGGGAAGGGGGATGGGTGGTGACGGCGGCCTGTGGCGGCTTGTTCTGGGGCATGAAAGCGTCTTGGAAGTAGGTGAGGTGAGAATTACACCGTCCTGAGAATGTTCTAAATGCCACTCAGTCGTCCACTGTCAGCTTGGCGAAAATGGTAACTTGCACATTATGCGTTATGTGCATTTTACCACACCCGTGCGCACGCACACCAGGTGTGGCAGGGCTGGGCGTATGGGACAGAAACAAGGTTCGGGCAGGAAGTCAGGCCATCTGCTCATGGAGTTGAAGAATCAAACTACAGCGAGGGGCTCACACACTGTCATGAACCCACTCGACCTTCATTTCTGCCTCTCCTTTTCATCTGTCACCACCACCAGCTGCCACCTGCTGGGACATATGGCTCTGGAAGCTTCTCATGGGACCACGTGCTTGGTTGGGGGGGAGCCCCCAGAAGAAGACAGCTGCGTGTATCTGGGTGAGGGAGGCAGCGGTTCAGAGCCACATGCCCCGCGTCACTGGTCAGCAGGTGCTGGGCACCAGGCCTCCACTGTGCTTTGCAGCAATGGCTCTTTAACAACATCACAGTTTCCATGGGGCCTCTCCATCTGTGTCTTCTTCACACTTACTTAGCCCAACTATCCTCTCCTCCCCTCTGAAGCCTCCTGGATGCTCACAAAACCCTGGACCAGCTGGCAGAGGTCATCAAAGATGCAGGCTCCCCATGTGAGACCATGTTTGGGGGTGGGGAGGCATGTGGCTCACCTGGGAAAGTTGTCACCCATGGTGGAGTTTGGGACGGGGATGACGGAGGCGCTTCGTGCTGGAGCCAGGCGCCGGGCCTCCAGAGCACGGTCCTGACAGCCCTGCGTGTCAGGAGAACTGGGCGGTTTGCAGATGTCTGGAGGCTGCCGGGACCTGCATTTATGCTTGTCTGAGGCGACGGGATGCACAGGTGTGCAGAGTGTCACGTGGGTGTGCAAGTGGGCTCATGAGAGCCCACTAAACACTGGGTCCTGGTGGGCTTTCCGGCTGCAGGAACATCTGTTCAGCTTTTGACTGAAAGCCAGCAGATCTTGCCTGATCCCCAAAGATAGTTTTACCTACTGTTGAGGCGAGAGATTGAGAGAGCTCTAAACCAAACAAACAGAACACCCAGCTTCAAACACGATTGCTGTCCTCGGGGACATTTCTTTCCCAACCTTAATTTTGGGATTAATTTGTTTTAGAAGTTCCTTGGCTACTATTCGTGTGTGTGTGTGTGTGTGTGTGTGTGTGTGTGTAAGAAAAAAAACACTAAGAAGAAAGCATGTCTCGTTCTTCTGACTCCTGTTAGTGGCCGTCTCGTGTCTACACGGTGAGGGCAGCCGTGTCGAGGGCACCTCTACCCCCTCCGCGTCTCCTTTGAAGCAGGCTTTGAAGGAACGTGAGGGCACCGGACCCCCCGCCCACCCACACAGTTCTTGCAGCTGCTCCGTTCGAGGACTGTCCTCACCGGTGTGTTGGGGGCACTTTCCTATCAACCAAAGTGATCTTGGTTCATAAAGATGCAGAGGCAAAAGCTGGGAGCCCCTGATTCCCAGCTCTGTCCCCTTCATTATCGGGACACAGCATCTCCCTGTTCCGAATGTTCTGCCAGTTTCCTGCTCCTGGGGGTGGGCGGTCAGAGCGGTGCACGTTTCTCCCCTGACTTCACTAACTTTAAGTTCTGGGTCACCAAATACTCTTTTTCTAATGATTCCTGAATTCTTGTCATTTAATAAGGGGCAGTTATCATCCATGACTTTCTTTTTTATCTTGCTTTTTATTGGGGGGAGATTATTACTTTGCAGATTATTTTATAGGTTATACAAGCCATGCAAGAATATAGTCAACCCCTGAACAACACAGGCTTGAGCTGTGGGCCCACTTATATGCAGATTGTTTCAATAAATACAGCATAGTAGCTGTACGTTCTGCATCTTACGACTTTCTTAATAACTTTTTCTTTCCGCAGCTGACTGTACTGTCAGAACATGGTATATAACGTATACAACATACAGAGTATGTGCTAATTGGCTGTTTAGGTCATCAGTAAGGCTCTGGTCAACACTTGGCTGTTGGTAGGTTCACTGTGGGGAGTCAGCAGTTACACACAGATTTTCGGCTGTGTGGGGAGTCAGCGCCCCCGACCCCCACGTTGTTCAGGGGTCAGCTGTATTTTCAGGACTAAAGATCCAGGTGATTCTGAAGCTCAGAGCACAGTGTGTGGCTCCTTGCTGCCCCAGGGAAACACCCTCAGGGGTGTGAATCTCCTTCTGGCTCCTCCTCTGGCAGGGACCGTCCCTGGCCGTCCGTCAGTGCTGAGCCCACTGAATACTGCACACGCCCTCCTTGGCTCACCTGACATTTCTGAGACCTTGCTGTGTGCCAGGTGAGCTGTTGGGAGCCGCAGATTCACTGATGAGCAGAAACGGTCACCTGCTGTCCTATCACTCGTGCTGTGCACACGCTGTGCTGGGGCTGTACCTCTCCCGGCTACCAGAACATCTGGGTGCTCTCACATTCTTTGCATGGCAAAAGACAGCACGCTGGCCTTCAGACACACGAAGCTGGCATTTGAGTGCTGTGTTACGATTCCCAGAGCAGAGTCTTCCAGCCCAGAGTCTTACTGAGTCTTCACTTCCAACCTGGAAAGCAGGTACTGATATTTCTATCATATTGTCAGTGAGAAAACCGAGGCTCAGAGAGGTCAAGAAACGGGCCCAGGGTCACACAAACAACTCAGAAGTAGTAGGAGCTGAGCTTTGAATTCAGACTTTGTGATGCTTATCTGAGAACTTTTCTTTCTTTTTATGTTTATTTATTTTTGAGAGAGACAGAACATGAGCAGGGGAGGGGAAGAGAGAGAGGAAGACACAGAATCCAAAGCAGGCTCCAGGCTCCCAACTGTCAGCACAGAGCCTGATGTGGGGCTTGAACCCATGAAACAGGAGATCATGACCTGAGCCGAAGTCAGACGCTTAATGGACTGAGCCCCCCAGGCACCCCGAGAACTTTACATTTGAATGATGCCTGGCCATGGGCTTCTGTGCTTGAGGTTTGCTTTCTGCCCCACACGTGAGTCCCTTGAATCTGAAGAGCAGAGCACAGCCACAGCTGTGAACTTTGACCGGAAGCCGGGCCCTTTCTCCTTACATCCGGTGGTTGAATCTTGAACAAGGGCATCTTTCTGTCCCTGGGGTGCCAAGCCCCGACTCCTTTGGGGTGTTATGATATCACAGTATGAATACTTTGCAAACATACCTCGCTGGCATCCGGCATGGCCCTGACACCCGGGGAGGGAGGATGCTTCCGGGGAGGGAAGGCGTCCTCTGAGTGATTTCATCAGGCACACGGCGCTCTGCTTGAATCATTTTTCCGGAAGGTGCATGTTTAGTACAAAGCAGGGGTCCATCAGCTGTGAGTGCTCTTGGCATGTTGCTGTCTTAAAATTTAAGTACTTGGAGTGTCCTACATGGACGTGGCCTTCCAGCTTCTTAAGGGAAGGTTTAAAATGTGTTTTCACGCTGTAATCCCTGGGCCTCCAGGAAAGCTGGCCCAGACCACAGACGGGAAATTCGCCCGAGCCCTGAGCTCTCCTCTGTGCTTCATGAGACGTCTTTCAGGGGGATCGTCCTCTGGAGAGGCAGGGACTGAGGGACTAAGCAGAGACAGTGCTGCTGGCCTCTCTGTCCTGAGGCTGGAGGCTTTAACGCCAGCCTCTGTTCTGAGGCAGCGAGCCCCAGTGGGCTGTTGGGGGTGACATCCGTGTTACAAAAGTGTCTGGTTTTGTGCCACAGTGGAGACGTGGCAGCGGACACTGCAGTGTCCCTAGTCCTGCCGTGTGTGTGGCTCTGAGCCCTTCACCCACTGACCTTGTTCCCACCCTAAGAGGGGGTACCATTATTATGCACCGAGATGTTAAGTAACTTGCTCAGGGTCCTCGGGAAGAGGAGGGTCGGGCTGGGATTCACACCTAGGCCAGCGGCTCTCCTGCGTTCCCTGTTCCAGGGAAGGGCTCCCGGTGGCTCTGCACCGTCTGCGTAGTCAGCACATGCCACGGGGACGCAGGTGGAGGTGCTTCTCAGCTTCCGAGGAGCTGGCAGCCAGACGTGGGGACCAGTCGGTCTAGAAACAATGATGATGCGCGATGGAGGGTCACAGTAGCTGCACAGGGGCCGGGGGAGTGCTGGGGGCAGGCGGACATCGGGGAGGCTTTCTCCAGTGGGTCAGCAGTGGGGAGGGGGTGGTGCCGGGAAGGAGCGACATGGGGTGCCCGCAGGGTCGAGAGAGTGACGCACGCAGTGTCTTCTGGGAAGCTTTCTGGTCCGTGTGGGGACGGCGAGTGGGCAGACTGGATGCGGAGAGCAGCCTGTACTTGGTCAGCTTGGCCGGGGCAAGTTCTGAATCTGCACCTCTCAAAACAGGCCACATGAGTGGTTCCATTGGGCCTGGTCACTCAGTGGCCTAGTGTGCCGCGGGATCTGTAGGACACAGACCTCTTGTTTCCACAAAACCTGCTCAGTGTGATATCCACGGAATGCCACGGACAGAGGCCTCCCGGTGGCTCAGGATCTGTTGCTGTGTGGCTCAGCCAGTTTCCGTCTCCCCACAAGGGCCCAGGGGCACTAAGTAAGCCCCACCCCCGCCCCCGGACTCAGGTCGGGGCAGGTCCTTGACCCTCGTCCATCACGGTGTGACCCTGGCTGTTGCAGGATGTGACTGGGTTCCACCTCGTTCCATCCCAGTGGCTGCAGACAAACCGTCCTTGCACTTCTGTTCCGCGGCCCCAGCCTGGGGCAGCGCGCGGAGGGGCCGGAGCCCAAGCTGGGGTGTGGAGCGGATGCTGAAGGTGCCCCTCGGCCAGCTGGGTCCAGGGGGCTCTGCCCCCAGGGAGGCAAGGCGTTTGGAGCTAGGGGGGCTGTCTGCCACTGGGAAAGGTACAGGATGCTCCAGTAATTGCTTCCATATGTGGGGGCCTCCCTCCTCCCTCACCTGACCTCCCATCGGCTTCCTCCTCCTGCCAGACTGGGGTGCTCCGCTGGTGGCACCTGCCCCACATGCCCCGCGCCCTGCCCACTCCCGGCTGGGGCTCGCGGTGAGCTTCGAGGACGCCACGAGAGTGATTTCTCGTGATGACGTCCCTCTTTGCTTGTTTGTTTTGAAGCATTTCTCTTTAATAACCACATCGAGAGGAGCCCTGTTTGTTTTTCTTGCTTAGAGTCTCCTGCCAATCGACTCTTCACCAAAAAACGGCCGTGTGACCCCCCAGGCCCCGCCGAGACTAAAGGGAGCTGAGCGCACCTCACCAGGGAGGTGGTTCCAGCACATACCTGTTCCTGGGGAACGCGGCCCGTTTGGAGGCTGCCTGCCAGGTGATGGTGCAGATAAACCCAGCTCACATTACCGTGCCAGAACGCTCCCATTTCACAGATTAGGAACCTGAGGTGTAAGTAGTTGCTCAAGGTCACGCAGTAGCCCTGCAGGTAGAGTTCACATCCGCCCTCTGAACCGGCGCTGCCCGAGAGAAGTACGATTGGAGCTGCGTGTGTAATCTACGATTTTCCAACAGGCACGTTATGAATAGTGAAAGTGAAATTAATTTTGATAATATGCTTTATGTAGCTCAGAGTATCCAAAGTAGTGTCCTTTCCACAAGTAATCAATGTTTAAAATATTAATGAGTGATAGGGACTGAAGGTGTCCCCCAGATCCCCGTGATGGAGCCCTGGCTCCCAGTGGGATGGTGTTGGGAGGTGATCAGGTCTGTGGGGAGGTGATTAGATGAAGTCATTGGTCAGGACCCGTGATGGGGTCGTGACCTTACAAGGGTGGGAGAGACCTGGGCCGGGCCATTGTACTGTGTCCTGAAGCTAAGAGGACACTGAGTGTTCGTTACACTTAAAAAATAAAAGACCGGAGCCTCCCCCTGCCACGTGAGGACACGGCCAGCAGTCGGGGCGCCACGTGCCACACACCACTGTGTCCTTCGAGGACAGGCGCCTCAAGCAGTGTGAGGGGCTCGAGTTAGTCTTGAGCCTGTGACTGTTTCAGTGCATTTTCATTCCTGGGGAGGGAAAGTTAGTTTCAGAAACTTCCCTCGTCAGAGAGAACGAAAAAGTGGTTATATAAGTCCTCAGTCTCCTCTACTGGCTCAGAGTGACCCTGTTTTTTCCCTCTAGAAGCTTATTATGTATTTTAATAGCAAAAAATATTACATGGGAACAATGGGGAAATATTGAAAGCATATCATAAAACTACTAACGTGTCCTCAGAGGCACATCTGCGCACACGTGGATTAGTAGTTTGTATAAAATGTATAATGTAACTGCATTGTTTTCAATGCTAATGCAGTACATCAGTCACCGAGGCACTTCTTTTTTTTAAAAAAAGAGCTTAGTCCTTTATGTGAACTTACTTCACCCCAGTTTATATATTCGGAAAGCAAGAAAGTGGGAAAATATTAGAAGAGGGAAAAAGAGTTAAAACATACTTATTCCAGTGATGTAATGCCACTGAGTTATAACATCTTCCTTGGAATGAGAGATTTCTCCTTGCACATTTAGTTTTCTTTCTGTTTATTTATTAATTTTTTCAACAAATATTTGAGTCAGATCCTGAGCTAGGAACCGGGGAAACCATGGAGAATAAAACCAATGTGGTCCCCTCGCCCACAGGCTCCAGTGGGGGAGACAAATAAATATTGTAGAACCACAGTGTGGTTAGAATTACAAGGGGAAGTGCAGGTGCAAGGGAGTTTACAAAAAGGGGGGCCTGAGCCAGGGGCGGGTGGTGTCTGGCTGAGGGAGGTTGTCCCTGGGAATCGGTGCTTCTGCTGAGGCCTGGAGCAGGAAGGAGATGGCCGGATGGAAAATAGGTGGACAAGGATGTTGCAGGCAGAGGGAACAACGTGTGCAAAGGCCCTGAGACCAGAAGGAGCGTGAGGACTTGGACCCAGGTCTGTGCCCCAGGTGTCAAGTGGTCGGGGACACCCTCTGTGGGAGACACAGCTACACAGGAGCGCCATGCCCACCCAGCTGCCCACGATTGCCCCTGTTGTGAGAAGCCCACTGGGTTTCCAGCCCAGGAAGTAGACCTGGAGCTGGGGTCTTCAGGATACTCCGGAGAGCTGCTGGGAGGGAGGACCTCTTCTGCGAGCACCAAATACTTGGGGCCCAGCTCTCCCTCCATTTGACGGGGCCCCAGCTCCTCGCTTCTCCTGCTGCGTCGATGTAGCACAGTGATTGTGGCATTTCTGTATCTGCTCCACCCAGCGCCCCTCTACAGGACTGACCTAGGCCAGGCCACCCAGCCCCACACCAGCTGCGTCAGGGTCAGCTAATTGCGACTGAGGGCCAGTCCCTCTTGGTTTTTTTTTAACGTTTAGTTTTTTTTTTTTAACGTTTAGTTTTGAGACAGAGAGAGAGAGTGAGAGCGAGCGCACTAGTGGGGGAGGGGCAGAGAGAGAGGGAGACGGAGGATACAGAGTGGGCTGTGCACTGACAGCAGAGAGCCTGACGCAGGGCTTGAATTCATGAACCCAGCTGTGAGATCGTGACCTGAGCTGAAGTCAGACGGCTAACTGGCTGAGCCACTAAAAAAACCTAAAGTTTTTTAAAAATGTTTAGTTTTTGAGAGAGAGAGACAGACAGAGAGACAGAGAGTGAGACAGAGGATCCAAAGTAGGGGCTGCACTGTCAGCACAGAGCCTGATGAGGTGCTTGAACTTGGGAACCGTGAGATCATGACCTGAGCCGAAGTCGGACGCTCAATCGACTGCGCCCCCAGGCGCCCCGTGTGAATAAGGTTTTATTGGAACACAGCTGCGCCCATTCACTGACGGGATTGTTGGTGACAGAGTTGAGTAATGATGGCAGAGACCACATGGTTTGCAGAGCCGAAGATGTTTACCGCCTGGTCCTTTGTGGGAAGCGCTCACCAGCCCCGAGTCCAGGCCCATCCTGACGTTTCTGGTGTCTTCCTCCCCCAGCTTCCGCTGCAGCTGGAGGGGGGCCTGGGTTGCGGAATGTTGAATAAATCGTTGCACCGTCTCTGACCTGTAAACATTTTATATATGTTATTTCACTGAATCGTCCCAACAGCCCCTTAGGTAGGTGCTGTTGTCATCTTGAAACTGAGGAAGAGGAGGAGCGGAGAGGTCCAGTAAGCCACCTAGAATCCCACAGTGTGACGGCTCCCGAGTCTGGGGCTGGTGGGAGCGGATGAGGGGGCGGCTGTATGGATCCCTTCAGATCTCACATCCGAATTAGCATCCACGTCCCTGTTCCTGTCCGGTCACATGTAGCAGGGAGGAGGGGCCAAGCTTGCGGACTGGCGTCCCGCTGCCTTCACCGAAATCTCGGTTTCACTGCTGACTGAGCCCCAGCCTCCCCGTCTAAGGGGAAAATAACATTGTAGCTGATGATAGGGGGAAAGTGCTGGGCACGTAATAGGTGCTCAGTAAAACTAGCTGTGATCACTCAAAACCAGCCTTTGCCAAAGGGAAAACACAGGCATACACTCAGCCATTCGGTGAGTCAGTTATTAGAAAGGAACCGGGAGAAAGAAGTCGTCACCACTGTATGGAATCCAGTCTGGGGCCAGACCCTTGGCACCTGAGGGCTTTTTCTGGTTTGGTCTTGGTGAGAGATGTTTGTTATTCCCGTCTTTCTGATGGGGAGAGTGAGGCTGGGAGAGGACCCCTGCCCAGCTCCCCACTCCCCCTGGCTGGCAAGCGAGTGGTGGGCAGGCAGTGTGTGGAGCCCTTACTTGTCCTCTGTGCCCGCGTGGTGTTTGCAGCCCTGGCCGTGGACCCTGATTGTGCGTCTGCAGAGAGCTGGGAAGCTAGGTCTGGGTGGCTTGCCCAGGACCACAGGGAGAGTTTAAAACTGGGCCTGGATTAGCGCTCCGAGCAGCTAGGCTTAGGGTCTGAGGCCAAGGCTCCTCACTCAGACCTCATGGTTGTGGCCTATGAATTTCTATTGAGTCAGTTAAAAAGCAAATGGATCCATTTAAGTGAAAACGCTTAGAGGCAGGGAATTTACTCAATGACTTTTTTCTTTTCCTTTTTTACTATTGAAATTAATTAAAAAAATAATTTTGAACATGTACAGCTGATGCTCTGCCAGGAACACATCACGTGTAAGATTATTTCTCTCTGTCCCCACTGGCCTCTCTTTCCATAAGACCATGTGGGGCCCACTTTCAGGTGTTTTTGTTATTTTGGCCAAACAAATTAAGATTTGTAACTTTCCCTTGGGGAAATATTTATATATCTCCACATACATGTGTCCGTGTGTGTGTGTGTACACACATAAGAGTGTGAATATACACGTATGTGTATATAAATGTATATGTATAAATATATACACAAGTTATCTTGAAGTTGTTTTTTTTTTTAAATTTTTAAATGTTTGTTTATATTTGAGAGACAGACCTGAGTGGGGGAGGGGCAGAGAGAGAGGGAGACACAGAATCTGAAGCAGCTCCAGGCTCTGAGCTGTCAGCACAGAGCCTGACTTGGGGCTCAAACCCACGGACCATGAGACCATGACTTGAGCCGAAGTCAGACTCTGAACCAATTGAGCTCCGCAGGTGCCCCTGAAGTCGTTTCTAAGCTAGTTGGTAGTGAGTGGTTAGAAGTCACTGAATGTCAAAGGCAGTAATACTGGTTTAATACTCCTCAGTCATAGCCTCCAATTGACATCAGAACTGTTTGGAATTTTCAGCCCATTTNTAAACCCCCCCCCCCCCCTGCCTCTTACATAAGGGTACGTATTCATTAAATCTCCACCCTTGAGCTGCCAAATACAACCCCATTAATGTGTGATGTGTTTCTCTCTAATGTACGTGTATTTTTATGTGTGCCAGGTTAATACATGCAAGTATGATTTTATTTTCTGCCTTTTTTTTTGCCTGAGATTATATCGTAAGCGTTTCCCCAGGTATTACAGAGTTGTTATGCTATTTTTGGTGGCCACATAGTATTTCATCCATTGGCTACTGAGGTTAATGAACTGCACGGCTATGTTTGCACCTTGAGGCTGACTTTTCAATATTACTAATAAAACACGGCCGTGTAAACATCTTGCCCCTGAACTCCCAGTCAAAGCAGGCGCCACCTCCCATCTCTGCCAGACTGTCTTGGTCACCTCCTTTCTGGCAGACTCATTCACCACAGCTTCTGTTGCTGACTGTGCGTCCCCCTCTAACCTGGAGCTGTTGGAGGGCAGGCCCTGCGGACCCGGCCCTTTGGGGTGTCCTCGGCCAGCTGTGTCCTGTCCTGGGCAGGAGCCCGCCTCCAGGCACCGGAGACTGCTCAGTACTCGGTAAATCTCACACTGCTCGGAAGAAAAATTAAGTCTCTGAATTAAAAAAATTATTTTTTCTGGTCTGTGCGGGACCTTAGGCAAACACGAGCCAGTTCAGATCTCAAACAAAGGGGGCGCTAATGGGAGAGCCGCTTATCGTAGGCGGCCCGGGGGAGGCGGACGAGCCTGTGGCACTCTCCGCTCTCCCCGAACCTGTAGTGGTGCGACTGCTCGCGGCTCCTGTGGGGGAAGCGGCCCCAGCGGTGTGAGGAGACGCGGTGGCCATGTCCACCTGACTGGCAGTGTGGGTCTTCTCTCCCCACGGGTCTCTGGACCTGTGTCTTCGGGCATCTTGGCTACACTGGTTTCTTTTTTCCCCCTGTGTGTGTGAAATGCTTTGCACCAAAGGAAAATTATACAGTGTCAACATTTATTCAGAAAAATGGTTTGCAGTGCTACCTCCCTGGAGAACTTGGCCGAGAATGAAAGCCCGGTACATGCGTCTGCCGGCTGAGGACAGGAAATGGAATCCTTTGCTCAATATATTTCCAGCTTTTATGAGGCAGCTTTAGTGGAGATGTGTCAACTTCTCGCCTGAAGCCCGCGCTGGAAAGAACCCTACTCTGCAGAGCCAGACAAACGCCCGGGGTGCAGAGAAGGGTCGAGAAGATTGGCGCCAGGGGTCTTGGTCACCAGGCAGAGTGCTGGGCCTCAACCGCCGGGAGGCTGTGCGCCCCAGTCCTTGCCCACCAGGCTGGGCGGGCTCTCGCGGGAACTCCTGCCGAGCGCTGGGTGTGGGACACACAAGTAGCAGCCCCTGCCTGTCCCCTCTGTCCTGTAGCCCTGAGCGGGGCAGGAAGGAGGCAGAGAAGCTCGAGGCTGAAATGCAGGAGTGTGGTCCCTTCGTGACCCAGAGAGAGGATAGTCTCATGGAATTTGCGCTGAGTCCAGGAGACCTGGGTCCTTATCTGTCATCCAACACAGACTTATTATTACATAGTTTGTCCCACATACATTTATTGGGCACCTACTGTGTGTGGAGGATGAATGAACCCGGATGCCTGCCTGTGTGGGGTGGAGTATGGTGATGGATAATGGCTCCCACAGAGATGACATTCATGTGTGTCTTCACTCATGTGTCTCCACACAGCAGTCTGGTAAACATCGAGGAAAGGGGATGGGAGGAGAGTGGCATCCGTCAGAGGGAGGAGGGGACTTTGACGGCAAGCTGGGGAGGAGGTGGGCCAGCAGCTGGGCTCCCTGGCACCCCCAGGCCTCCCCGCAGAGCGGCAGGGGAGAGAGCCTGCTCAGCTCAGGGTCTGCTGGGTCCCCTGCTCACTGCAGACTTGTGTCTGCCAGCGCCCCTTGCCCTCCTCATTACTGTTTCTCCAAACGTCTAGATTCGAGTCCCCACTGCACCCTGTCGATTGGGAGGGTGCTTACAGGGCTTGCCTTTGCCTGGGCCTCCTCTTCCAAAAATGCAGGGATGATGGTGCTCATTGGCCTGTGGCCCCTAGAGGGCACCCAGCGGAGGCTCGGCGTGTAGGGCTGCCTTGGGGCGCTGTTCCCCCGAATCAGAGGGGCGGTCCCACTGTGGGTCCCTCATGGGAGTTCAGGGAGCCTTGACCTTCCTTCCTCTTAGCACTTTGCGGTGTGAAGGCAGAAAGACAACTGGGCAAAACCGAGTGGGGAAGATGAGACCTTCCCGAGGAGAGGGTGGCCCAGGCTGTGCGATGCATGGAGGCACAGTGAGGATTATGTGTCCCGCCCGAGTGAAACTCCAAGGATGGCTGCTGTTTGCCTTCTGTCTGTGCAGTGGATTGTATCAATAAACAGCGGGCGATTAGCTTGCTCGTTCTGCACCAAGCCATCGGGGCTGGTCTGCAGGCTCCCTGCCTCGTTTCTGGAACATGGATAAGAAAGCGGTGGTTGGAGCTGCTTCTCCTCTTGGGGTTTTCAAATAAAATGAGAGACTAATCCCTCGTCTAATACCAGTTTAGTGCGGGCCGAGCTAGAATGTAGTCACCTCCAGTTATGAACACCGGCTAAGATTTCTTTACAGAAAGCTATACTATTTTCAGAAACATTTCAGACAAACATCCTAAGAAGACTTAGCAGGCTCAAGTTGTTTACCTTGGACCCGAATCTTATTTCTAATTAACCGAGTCTTCAACAGTCCATCAGAGAATGCAGTTGCCTGCCAAACTTCACACCTAGGGGGAAAAATATTCCCAATAAAATTTCCCTTAAAAAAAATCCACTCGCTTTTACCGCTAAGACATTCCCAACATATTTAAATCAATCCTTCTCCACGAACAGACAGAAAACTAATGTTCTAGATCCCAAGGCTGCTTTGTGGGCCCCAGATTTCGGGGAAGCTGTTTAATTCAACATTAAGTTTTTAGCAGACGCTGAAGCAGGGACCCTGCGAAGATGATAGGTAGGCCGGCCATGTGGGCACAACCAGCCCGGGTTTTCCATGACACATGTGTGCGCACACACACACACACAAACACACACACTCCACACTTTCTGATCCTGTTTTAATTCACTTCACACAAGCAACTCCTTATGGAGAGTAAAGCTTTCCTTCTCTGTGTTCACAAAGGGGCCAGCTGCATGGAGCGGCTGTGGGTTTCCTTTGCCTCCCCTTCTCCGTCCAGCACTGCTGAGCTCACGTCGAGGTCCCTCCTCACATGCGCGTTCCTGGGCGGGCCTCAGCGCCACTTGGTTTTACTGCTCCCTCCCCTCCGTGGGGGTGGGTGCCTGGGAGGCTCTTGCCAAGTATTTGTTGAATGAACTCGTAGTTGTTGAGTATATACGATGGCTTGCTTTACCGGCAGTTTCCTAGAGTTTGGCTGTTAAAGTTCCCAGAATTTTAGAGTTCTACCTAGACTCACACCCACACCCACAGCCTCTGGATTGTCATGGATCCCTGAGTAGAAACTTGGCTTGTTTTGATGGAGCTTTTGGGCTGGCGTGAAAAAACAAAAGCAAAAAAGCTCATGTTGTTGAATTAGGTTCTTGAAGTCTGTCTCACGTGGTTTGGTGGAGCCAGACATGTTTGTGAGGAAGGGCGTGACTGTAGAAAAAGCCTAGATCTTGACCTCACCACTGCCAAGCTGTGCGGCCTTGGGAAAGTCACTCGCCCTCTCTGGGCCTCAGTCCCTACTTGTGAATGGTGGCATTGGAGTTGATGCCCTCAGCAGTCCCACTGTGTCTCACCCTTGGGCCGCCGCAGGGACGATGAGTCCTCAGGTTAGAGACTCAGAACCGCAGACGGGCTCCCCTGCCTCTGCGTGGCTGGTGACAATGACAGCGGACGGGGGGTTCACAGCGATCAAAAAGATGGGCCAGTGACCTATTGTTTTCTTTTCCTGGCTTTTTTTGGGGGAAAGTTCTTTTTATGTTTACTTTTGTGTTTCCCTTGAGTCTTCTGTCTGTTGTTGAGTAATTTTGTTACTTATTTTGGTTTAAGATCTGAGAGAGAAAATATTTTTTTCAGTATTTATCCGTTTTCAGAAAAAAATTTTGACTGACTTAAACTGAAAATACAAAGCATAAAAACAATGAATTCAGAGTAAAAGGCAAGAGGGAGGAGAATAAAGTTGTAGAGATATAAATTATATTTAAAAAACCGAAGGGTTCCTGGGTGGCTCCGTTGGTTAAGTGACTGACTCTTGATTTTGGCTCAGGCCATGGTCTCATGATGAGTGGGTTTGAGCCCTGCGTTGAGCCTCAGAGCTGATGTTTTGGAGCCTGCTTGGGATTTTCTCTCTCTCTCTCTCTCTCTCTGCCCTTCCCCTGCTCATCTGTGTGCACGCTCTCTCTCCCTCAAAATAAATACATGAACTTAAAAAATACATTAAAAATCTAGACTGAAGGAAGCCTTAGCAGCTAAGCAAAAGGAAAATTAGAAGAACGTTGTTATCGATGTTAAACGTAGGGAAGCAGAATCCAGTAGGGGTTGATAGTCCTAGGTTCTGTGACCAAGACGAGCCCTTAGAAGTTCCTGGAACATTCTTGATTCCTCCCTGAAAGAAAGATTTTGTGAGTTGGGAATCTTTTGCTGAAGTTCACATCCAGGAGGCTGAAAGTTACTGACCTTCCATTCCATGTGGTCAAGAAATACTAAAATTTGCTGGCTAATGTATAGATAGTATTTGTTCCAGGGATTAAGAGCTGATAAAAATAAGTAAATTTTACCAAGAGAGAAGATGTGATTGCAGGGGGTGGGGGGGAGGGCAGAGAACTGAAACCAAAAAAACACTGGGTGGAGGTCAAGAGAACCTGGATTTGAATCAGCTCCGCTGATGATCTGTTTCTTAGGAGAGACCCCATGGTCACTCTGGGCCTCAGTTTCTTCACCTGTAAAATAAGAGGGTTAAAGCTAGTTTCCTTTGAGAGCAGACATGATGGTTCTACTTGTTTGACCATGATGGGTACCAGGAGGGGGCGGCTCTGTCTTTTGCTGTCATACCTGCTTAAGGCACGACCCTTGGGTATCAGAAATCACCTTGAGACCTTCATGTTTGAGTCTTTGGAAAGCAAAATGACCCTCCTTTAATCTAACTTCTTGAAAAAGATTCCATCTCATCATGTAGGGTTTTCCCAACAGAAGCGCATTTCAGTGACCTGAGGCTGAGCGTGTGGGCCGCAGGTGAAGTATGCCTGGCACGGACGGGTGGGCCGGCTGCTTTCTGGGGCTCAACCTGAGCTGTTGTGAGGCAGAAACACTGCAGAGATGTTTTTCCAAGAAATTGTCCCTGAGCAAAAACGTTGCCACTTTCATTGAGGGAAAATGGTTTCAAATATTGGCTTTTGTTTTTGTGGAAAATGGTGAAAAGTTTGAGGGGAAACCACAAAACCCTTTGCTTTTATTGAAACCACAAAAATTGATTAATTTTTTTTTAAGCCCAGTAGTTTTTTTGCTGAGGGCTGAACTTTCTTCTTTGAAAGGCTCTACTTTACTTTTCTTTTTTTTAAAAGATCTCCTGAGAGCCTCATGAAAGGTCTTTCTGTTTGCTTGGCTGAGCCGAGTGCTGGTGTTCCGAGGCTGCACACAGAAGAGTGATTTTTGTGCCCAAACGTTGCCTTCTGGGGCTGTCCTCATGCTCCAATGTCCAGACACCGCCCCAGGTCTTCCCAGGTCCCTAGAGGGACGTGGCCCGCGCGGAGCTGCCTCGCGCTTCCCGGTGCCCCATTAAATCATTGAGCCTGACTTCACTTCCCAGCTCTGCTCTTTCTGCGTTGCTGCCGCTTCCTGGGCAAACGGAAAACTGGGTGCGTAGGTCTGTTCCGGGTGAAATCTGCCTTTCCCTCTGTCCACACGGACACACCGCCAGCCAGGCCGGGTGCCGCTACCCCCACGGCATCTAGTTTTTCTTAGTAAAGGCAGCTGGGGAATTCTCTGGTGCCACTGAGAGGCACTTGGTTTCTGGTCCCCAGAACAGAGTTGGTCTTAGGTTGGGAGGCGCAGGAAAGCGAGGCCTCTAGGGGCACTTTTAGGGGACCCCTCACCTAGCCCCGCGGGGCATGTCCAGACCCCATGTGCCATAGGGCAGGTTTATGGCCAAGGTTTCTCTGTGTGGGGTTCCACCTTCCTGGCCCACCTGTGGGGGTGCCCTCTCCTTGGAGGGAAATTCCATTCCCGTAGCCTGACTGCCGATTCCTACCCTCCTTGCCCGTTGTGTCCACCAGGCAGGCTCAGCACCAGGCTCGGCACCAGGCTCGGCACACGTTCTGGGCCCGGCTCCTGCGTGTGTCGGATGGGGCAGGGCCAGGAGAAGCTGCACGGATTTGTTGTGAGGGTCAAGTAGAGCAGTGCCAGGCACACAGGAAGGACTGTGTGTTACCACTGACACGTTACAGAAATTATTATCCCTCCCCCCCGACCCCTGCCACCAAGTCTGAGTCTCACTTCGTTTACAGATGAAGCTACCACAGCGTGACAAAATGCAGGATACATTTAAGGAAGCGATTACTGGTAATCTCCCAGTGTCCTAACGCAGCCGTTATGTTCAGCTGGTGTGTTTTACTTCACTGTGACCGCCACCAGTGATCATCCACATCTGAGCCACCATCCCATGCACGCTGTCCCCACCCCAGGTGGACATCGGCCTGCCCCTGCGACCTGAGCCCGCCCCAGGCCAGCAAGCAGAAGCTGCAGGGATTGGAGCCTTGACCTTCAGTCCTCTGGGCTCACCCAGCATGCTGTCTTTCTCTCACTCGCACGTGGGTTTCAAGGCAGGAGGGTTGCATTGTGGCAAAGACAAAGAAGAGGTTTCCTTCTGGAGCAGTCCTGTGCTGTCTTCACCGCAGGTGAGCCCAGGCAGTTGCAGGCCCGAGTCCACCGGGCAGTCTCTCTGGCTGCACAGAGGCAGGAGGGTTGCTCGAGGAGCCCGCCCTCGCTGGGGGCGCCTGTGACAGTGCCTGACATCTCAGGGAATCAGGACCCTGGTCCGGGGAAGGGACTCCACAGCGCTCCCCCTTTCTTCCTGTGAAGTCACTTTAGCCCTGAAAAGACCCTCAGAGACTGGATCTCCTTCCAAAGGCTCACCCCTCCCCATCCCATCCTGGACTATTATTATTCAAAACACGCCTGCCAGGTTGTGCCGGGTGAGGAGAGTGAGCTGCGTGGCTGATCACTGACCTGGAATTTCATTAGCTTCTAAATTTAATGTAAATATTGTGTGATCTTGGGCTCGGTGCAGTTTGGAACAAGCCTCCCTTTTGCTCTCTTATCTGATTACCTTTTAAGAAAGCACTTCATTGTTCAGATTCAAGAATAACAAGTTTCTCCACATCCAGTCCCCACAAACCCTTCATTTTCCTTCCCTGTTTCTGTCCTGTTCAGCATCGTCTAAGTACAGAAACATGTCTGTAAGTGCCTTGCACATCTGATAATCAGATTTTCCCCTGTCCCCAGCTCTTCCTCAATCTGCTTCCCACCCCCGCCCCACTCTGCCACATCTGGAACCGTCCCCGGCCAGTCCATGCCCAACTGACTGCTGAACTACTTCCAAATCACATCTCCCCTTTCCGGTCCCGGCCCCCCGACATGCTCAGCCATAAAACACTCAGCTCCCAACTTCTGGTCCTCCCTGATTTCTCGGCTCAGATGACGGGCATGGAGCTGAGCCATTGTCTCCTCCCCTCCCTTCAGATTTGGTTCTGTCAGAGAACTGTCTGCAGAAGGTGGAATCGTGTTCTTCCCGTGCAGATAAAATGAACACACACGAGAGATTTTATTTAGGTCACTGATAAGTTAGTGGGACAGTCTATTCGGAGGAGAATGTGAGGAACAGATGTGCATGTCGGCAATCAGGAGACCTACGCGGAGCACCCACAGGCACGCGCCTGTTTGTGTCTACACAGCAAGCACATGTGTCTGGAGCATCTTCCCGAGGTGTGCGGGCAGTGTCTCCCGGGACACGGTCTGTCTGCACGTCTGTCCGCGGGCGAGGATCCTCGGCATCCCCTGTGTTCTCCAGCGGGCAGGGCTGTTGCCTCTTCGGGGCACGGGCCGCGGGGGATTGGCCCTGTCCACCTCCCGTACCGCAGCCCAGGGCCTGCCCCATCTCGAGGTGTCCCATGGCTTCTCTGCACAAACTTCCTACTATCCACGTGGAATGGCTGCACTTTCCAAACCTCACTTCAGGAGAAGCCTGGGCGAGCGCGGGCGGCCGAGGAGGGAAGTCTCACTAGTTCAATGTAAATCTTCTAAAAATGACACTTGAGTCCAGGAAATTCTTGGCCCAGAGTTCTTCCGTGGCTTCCCTATCGTTTGTGTGATAATTTCCAGATACTCCCATGTGGCATTTAAGCTTTTCCACAACCTGGCCATGCTGCATGTTTAAATCTTCAGAAACATTTGTTAAAATAATACAAGGCAACAGCAAAAAATTCAGAGATTACAGAAGCACAGATCATGAAGGCCGTCAGCTGCCTTCACCGCTCAGAACTTTAGCGGAGACAGAAGAAGGCGCAGCTGAGGGACAGCCATCAGCTCTTGCCTGAGGGTCAGTTTGAAGCTTATTGGAAAGTTGGGTAAGTGTTTCATCACCAGAAATGCCCATTTCTTCCCAGAAGGAAGTTGTGAATGACATCACATTACGGAGGTTCTGTCCAAGACCAGGTTTGGGGCAATTTTTCATGATCATCTCTCTAGAAATTTTCTTGATGTATAAGATCATGTTTATGTTTATACCTACACCCATGTAATTTTAAACATAAATGGTAATCATTTTCTACCCATGCCACTTTTACAATGCTGTTTTTTTTCTTTCTTTAAACATAAAACATGAGTCCCAGCCATTGTTAGGTGTGGGATGCATCTGAGGCTTCGTACGGCTCTGTCTGCATCAGATCTGGCATGTCTGCTCACCTCGGCCCACCAAACATTCACTGACCAGATGCGCTGTGATTTGTTTAACCACCACACGTTGTTCTGGTCTATTCTGCTATGTGAATTCCTCCAGTGGAGCCAGATCAAGCTAGTGTCTTTCCTTAGAAACATCTACACCACTCCTGCTGAAGTATCTTTCCATTCAGTGTACTAACATGGAAGATTAGGCGCCACCGAGGTGGTGGAGGGTACCCAGCGTGGTGGCTGTGCCCATACTGGTGCACACCGCCTGCCCCTGCCCACGGGTCCCATCCGTATGCCCCTACGCCATCCTTTAAGACCTTAGGTCAATTTGGGTTTTCCTTGGGAAGCCATGCTTGATGACCGCTGTCACAGTTTGATTTTCAAAAAGTTAAAACCATGTCAAATATCGGTCGACAACTCCTTAGTCAGGGAGACGGTAAGAAGCGGATGCCGGGTACGTGCTCGTATACGCCGTGTGCTCCTGGGGCCCTGGGTTTCTCTCCCCGTCCTCCTTCCCTTTCTCGCCCCGACTTCTGTCCGCAAATAACTGTGCCACCAGCCTTCCAGTAGGTGCCGAGAAGTCAGCAGTGAGTAGGGCAGAGACGGTCTATGCCTGTTGGCGCTTCCGGATCACAAGAAAAAGCACACGTGTAAATGTAGCGTTACAGGTGGAGAGCAGTGTCCCTAAGGAAAGTCGCAGGGCTTGGAGGGCACCTGTCTTTGTCAGTAGCTTCACTGGGAGATTCAGAGGGTGGGTGGGGGCGGAGTGGTCACCTGGCCACCTGGCAGCCAGGAGCCAGTGAGGGCACGATGGGCAGGCTTTGTAGGCCCTGGCGGCCACCGTCACAGTTGTGGAGTTGAGTGGACATGCGATAGGAGCACAGGGAACAAGGCAGCCCAGTCCACGTGGGCTGCGTTTGCAGGGTGTCTCATAGGAGGCAGCAGGCGGTTGTGGTGAGGAGTGGGGCTGGCCGCGGCGCCGCTGGCTGCGTGACCTCTCTGTGCCTTTGATTCCCCATCAGGACGTTGGCAGTGTATTGGACCTGCCACGGTGGAATGTGTGGCCGTGGGGGAACCCGGCCAAGTGCCCTGGGCCCCCCCACCTGGGGCACACGCCGCGTGAGTTGTCACAGGGGCTTAGCACACAGTGTCCCCCGGAAGGGCTCAGAGAAGCATGCAGAGCTTGTGGGGCGGGGGGCCCACTGATCTATCGTGAAAACTTCCCAGCGCCCCCCTCCACCCATCTCTGTGGCTGCCGCAAGCCTGCGTCCCACGGTCTGTGTGCTGAGTCTGTGTTTCAGCTGTGGTGTGGGCACCGGAAATTAGTCATCTGCCGGGGATGTGGCTAAATATAAGATAAATATTGTTCTCCATGCTGGTGAGTTTCCCAGGCCCCTGACAGGGCAGCACGGGTGGTACTGGAGCCGGGGTGAGTTTTGGATTCTGGAGCACAGAGCTCTGGGCAGACGATGGAGGTGGCCCCAGCAAGAGCCGGGCTTCAGAACGGAGGCTGTGGGGGTTCCACTTGTGGAGACGGGACTCAGGCGCACGCTCACCCCCTTGCTGCGGCCCCAGCCCCCGTCCATGACTCGCTTCTCTGCCTAAAGCCTTTCAGTGGCGCCTCTTGCTGCTCNCGCAGCCTGCCCAGCACCCTCCCCTCACTCCCACACCCTCTCCCCTTCTGGCTCGCTCAGTCCCCTGCCTCACTCCCCAGCAGCCTCATCCCTCCCACCCTGGGACCTTTGCCTGAGCTCTTTCCTCTGCCTGAGGGCTTTTTCTCCATCATTTGCCTGGTTAACTTCTACAGTGTTTAGATTTTAACTCACACGTCATTGTTAGA
>NW_027528369.1:9626458-9627888 GCF_008692635.1 Crocuta crocuta | reverse complement strand
CTATACGGATTGTGTTTCCACCCCGGCCCTTTCTGTCAGGCGCTGCTGCAGCTGGAGCTCCCTTGGTGTGCTTATTAAATCCCCGTCTGCCTCTCTCATTGGGATAACGGTGCCTTGTGGGCACAGACCAGGTCTCCTGTTGATCATGGTGGCCCCCCAGCCCTCTGCCCCCACTCCGCCCCAGCACCATGCCCGGCACACAGCAGGTTCCCAGAGTGTACTTGTTGACTGACCACATATGGGGATGGCTTCCAGAAGGGAACAAGGGCCAGGGGGAGGAGCCTTTTCCTGTGACCCTCCCTGGCCACCATTACCTGGGCGGGGGATGGACACAGGGCTGCAGGTTGGCCCGATTCTCTCACTTAGGAACTTGGGATTGGGAGACACTGCCGTGTGGGGGTGGCTTGAATGGTGGCTTGCCATCCACGGGGCCTTTGTGTCCTGTTGTGCACACAGAGAGCCTGAGAGGAGGGCCTGGAGTGGGAGATGCAGACGACCCTGCATCCTTGTCGTGTGGGTGGCCTAGTTGGGGGGCAGAGGGGCAAGAGACAGAGGCGGGCTGGGACTAAGCGCCTCTGCCCTCATTTCTGAAGGCTCCTGCCCCTGGTCCCCGGCCTCTGAGCCCTACGTGTCTCTGAGCTGCCTGTCACCTGGCCACAAATCCCTCTCTTTGGTTCAAGTCCATTTCTGTCCCCTGCGACTCCCAGGACTTTATCAAGATCCTTCTGCTCCCCAAAGCTGGGCAGTCAGGGAGCAGGCAGGAAGGGAGGCCACACAGGGAGGACGTAGGAGGAGCATTCTTTGGGCCTGGAGTGCGACTCTGCCTTCCTCCTCTCACGGCCGCCAGCCACGGCCAGCCACGGGAGAGGCCGCTTTCTCCCTGAAACGACACCCAGCGCTCCAGACAGGGACTTGCAGACCCCTGTAAAGAGGAAGACCAGCTCAGGAGGGCAGGGCATCCACAGACATTCCGCCCAGGCATGGTAGGGACCCCGCGGGACCGCGCAGACCTCCTTCACAGGCCCGCCGGAGCCGGGTCTCCAGGCCGGCCTCTTGAGCGTCTGCTGGTGCTGACTTTCCATCGGCTCCTCTCGACTGCTCCCGGCTTCCCTGCAGGATGGCGCTGGCCGCCCCTCAGCTCTCACACCTTATAAACCAGCACGTGGCCCGCCTGGAGCTGCTCACGTGGGCATGCGTGGCCCCCGGTAACGGAGACTGACTAACTCAGCAATGTTTGTTTGGTCTCAGAAGTAATGAAACAACTAAGCTAACGGTGCTCTTTAACCTTGTGCACCAGTGGCTTTCCTTATAAGGTGTTACACAGAGTCTGTACAGATCCCCGCCCTGCAGTGGGGTCGGTGTTTCCCAACAGGTGCCGGCTGGGATCTGGGGAAGACGTGCCCCGCCCCCCCGCCCCCAACCTCCTGAAC
>NW_027528369.1:9621608-9626432 GCF_008692635.1 Crocuta crocuta | reverse complement strand
AAGCACGGACGCGGGGACGTGCTTGCCAACATGGTGCTCGTTCCTGAGCCGGCTGCTTGGACCCTTTCTTCCCGCACGTGCTGCTCCCGCCCCAGCTCAACTGAAATTAGGTGAAAATGGGGGTTTAGGGAAAGGATGAAATGCAAGCCGTGGAGAGGCCAGGAGTGACCTGGGCCTCTACGTCGGCTCAGCCAGGGGAGCAGGAGAAATGTTCTCCCACGTCCTTTTCTCTCTGCACTCCACTCTCTCTCCTCTCTCTCTCTCTCTCTCTCTCTCTCTCTGTCTCTCTCACCACTTCCTCCACACGGGGGCACAAGAGACAGCATCTGCTCCTTCGTCTCAGGCTCCCTGAGGCCACGCACGAGAGGGACCTCTGCCCCCTCTCCAGGCTGAGTGCAGTGTCAGGGAAGCCCGTTGACTGGGTCATGGGGTCTCCCCAGGCCAATCAGCCGTGGCCGTGGAGGCAGAGTCCTGGAAGAGAGGAAGGATGCCAGGCACCAGGCCGAGACCCCACTGTGTGCCCCTGACATGGTCTTGTTATTGCCTGGCTATGGGGCCTCAAGAAGATGAGCCCACGGCATGTCTGGCTGGCCCCTCAGCAGCTCAGGGGCTCCAGTGTCCCCTCTGGCCATGAGGGCAGGGACCAAGAGACCAAAGGTGGTAAAGAATTTTCCATACCCTCCCCTCTGCCTTCCTGGACCCCATTACTGCCAGCCCTGTCCACAGTCCAAAGGATTAGTGAATCTTGTGTTCCCAGGATTATCTATGAAAGTGCCCAGGGGTCCATACAGCCTCGGACTGGCCTGCCATGTTCATCTCCCAGTCCTGCCCTGTGAGCTGTTCTTGTCCCTGCTGCACACGCGTGGTCTCTGATACGCACACCGCTGGCCTGCACGCTTTTGTTTTTTTTAGAAGTTTATTTATTTCTTTTTGAGAGCAGGGGAGGGGCAGAGAGAGAGAGAGGGAGAGAGAGAATCTCAAGCAGGCTCCATGCTCATTGCAGATCCCAACACAGGGCTTGATCTCATGACCATGAGATCCTGACCTGAGCCAAAGCCAGAAGTTGGCTGCTTAACCAACTGAGCCATCTGGATGCCCCATGACCTACATGCTCTTATCTGCAGTGCCCAAATCTCAAGAGATCGCGCCACTGAAACGTTTTTCCAAAGTTTGCTGCCAGTTAATGGGGTGGGAAGCCTTGACACAAACGTTGTGAGTCTCTTCAAGTCTTTATCGATTCCACTTAGTGCTTTGTGTGTCTTGCTGCAGAAGTATTGGTGTTCTCGACGGACGCTGCGGCCCCAGACGGGCCAGAGCGTTAAGACAGTACCTGCCTTGCTAACGTCCTCCACACTCTGAGCTCTGAAACACATCCGCCCCAGNGGTGCTGGGGGTGAGGGGGGCAGAGGGGGCAGAGGGGGCAGAGGTTGACCGGTTCTCCTTGGACAGCTGGGACACTGGACGCAGTGGGGCGGAGGAAGCCTCCCCCTTACCTTCACTCTTAGCATTACATGCTCTCGGGGGTCAGATGTTTGCCGCCCCCTCTGAGGCCTGGGCTCCATCACAGCCTTGCCTCACAGACACAAGAGCTGAGGCTGGGGAGCTGCCATGATTGGCCACTTCCAGAACAAAGCACTTCCGGTCGCCACACCACCTGCCGAGCGGCACCCCAGGGCCAGCCAGTTCATCACACGCTGATTGGGCTTCCTCCGCACCCGCCAGAGGTCGTCGGCTCAAAGGTGGCGTGTGCCAGTGTGGTGCTTGGCGATTTGTATGGGTTCCCTGATCTAGTTCTCCCCACCACCCTTGGAAGTGGATGATCTCGTTATTCCCATTCAGCAGCAGGAAACCGAGGCACAGAGAGGTTAGGTGACTTGCCTTGGGTCACACACCCAGGAGGGGAGGAAGCCTTGAGTCTGTGAGCTCATCTCTTTCACTGAGTTGCCGCAGAGTGTGGAACGAAACAGCTGTGTAGATAAGCCCCTGCTACGTTTCCCCACATTACCACGTTTCAGCCTCCACAGCGGCCTTGCAAGGTGCACACCATGAGAAGGGTTATCCTGCATCACGGTGGCTGGGACAGTTCGCGGGCGTGCCAAAAGGGCACACGGATAGTGTGGAGGGTGCTGTCTCCCCACGCGTCTGGGGTTCACGTCATCACATTCAGGGGAGCTGGAAGCAAAGAGCACTTCTTGTGATTATGATGCGTGCGTGTGTGCTCAGGGGAGAGAGGCTGGTCTGGTGCCTGGCGGACCGCAGGCGGGGTCTGCTGGCCCTGAGCCTCAGCGCAGCTCACATCACAAATGACGCAAGCGGATCCTCGACAGCAAAGCACAGAGCACACCGTTGCTTGTAAGCCTTCTTGCCCCAAACCTCCAGCCTGAGCTGGGTCAGGTCTCCTGATCCAACCACTGATTTACAGGAAAATGAAAGGACAGAAGAACGGGTGAAATGACACCCTGGAGGTGCGACTGGCCAGCCCCCAGCCCCAGATGGTGGGAAACCTTGGAGATAAGCCTTCTGGGTTGTTCAGGCAGCCTCTCCGCCCCTCTGAGTCTCCATGCACATGTGTGCACTCAGGGCAAGTTACTTGGCTCTCTGTGCCTCAGTTTCCCTACACATGTATTTGCAGATACATGCACACACGTATATGCACGTATACATATCTGTGTGTGAGAGAGAGAATACTAGAGATCACATCAGATGAGTGTAATTTGTGGCCCTTATTTGAATTCTGATATGAATTGTTAAAAAAACGGCATGTACATTATGAGAAATTAGAAACGTGAACGCTGACCGGCTGTTTGAGGAGATCGAACAATTGGCGTCTTCTGGGTGGGACAGACTGTGGGTGAACAGGGCCGCGGTGAAACGGGCTGGGGCAGGACGTGCTCGTTTCAGAAGCTGGAAGCCGAGCGACGGGTACCTTGGGGTTAATTGTACCATTCTTTCTATTTTCACATGTGTTTGAATTTTTCCATAACAGAAAGTGAAGGAAAGAATATGTTTACTTGCCTAGAGCAATCCTGCTTTTGAAAACAATTCAAGCAACATAAAAGCTGAGTGAGACATCAAAGTTCCTCATGCTCCTGGTTGTTCCCTGTCCAGGTAACCACGGGCTGCAGGTGTTGTGTGTACCCCTCTAGACTGCCCAGTGTCTGCATAAACAATCCCATGTATTTATACTTTCCTACACAAATGGGATTATGCTATACACCCAGGTCTGCAAGCTGCTTTTCCCCAGTCAGCAGCATATCTCGGCCCGTGCTTCATACTCAAGCCCCATTTCTTTCTCTGTAACCACCCAGAATTCCTTTGTGTGGCTGTCCCATTACCTATTTAACCACCCCCTGGGGGTAAACCTCTAGGTTGCTGCTGTGAGTCCCGTGTTCCAATGACCGTGCTTGGACCTTGTCTCTGTGCATTCGTGTGAGGATTTGTGCAGGATGAAGTCCTAGCCAGAGAATCAGGGGACCTGGGCACCAAAATGTCCCCCAAAGGTTGTCCTCTGCCCACAGAAAGGTGGTGACCTGTGTCTCTGCTTTTGCCTTTTAAGTGCTCTTGACTAACCCCTCTTCCCCATGGAAGCAAGGACTGCGTTTTGAAGGAATTTGGAAAATACTGAAAAGTGAAAGAAGAAAGTAAACCAGATTCCAGAGTCAGTCCATCCCTCTTGCTGTTTATTTACGTTGTTTCCAAGTCTTTGCAGTTGGAAGTCATGCTGCAGTGACCATGGCCACGGCCATTGCTGTGTGTGAGCCTCGAGCCACGTCTTGCTCGGTTTCTTAGGAGATACTCAGACAGTGGGAGTGATCGAGAGAAACCTTCGGGCTGATTTTAGGGTCCTCGCTCTGAACCACAGAACAGATGGGCCCTGGTGCATCCTGTACATCTTGGCCACTGTCGTGTGTTACCACTGAAGGACTTACCCTCCATTGCTCATTTGCGGGAAGATTGGATTGTGCACGTTCACTGTTTCTCCTTTTGTTGCTGATGCTTAGTCAGGGCTGCGAATCGGTTACCAGTGTGGCCAGTGACATGCGGCCCGACAGCGGGCCACCGGGGCTTACACCACGGGCTCACCTGTGGCTCACCTCTCTGGAGCTCCCGTTTTCCTCTGCCACGCGGGGTTGTCACTGTGTCTGTTATGAAATGAGACAGCGCACAGGCAGCGCAGGGCCCAGCTCTGAGCACGGGGTGGGTGCTGAGCCGTGACCACCATGATGCCTCGTACGAGGGAACACGGGACCAGAGCCACGGAGCCAGAGGTGCAGCCGAGAGGGCGTGGCCTGAGAGGGGAGATTTGACTCAGTGATTTGCCTGATGCGGGAACTTAGGGTTGCATGTGAGGTGCTGATGGGGAGGTGGTGGGTGAGGTCCTCTCCCTCCAGGGAGTGCTCCCCGAGGGCTTCCTGACAGCGGCAGCAGTGGGGCAGAGCCTGGAAGGGTCAGCAGGACAACGGGGCTGGGCAGGAGCACCAAGCCCGCGATGGCTGTCACCGGGCGGGGGCGCGCAGGGCGGACACAGGGACTGGTGTGCAGCAGAGTGAGCGCCCTCACACGGCAGCTCCGTTCCGAATAATTAACCAGCACAGCTGGGGAGGCTTCGTAGTAGACAAAATGGGAAAGTACTTTCCGGGCAGGGGGTGGAGGGATGAGAATTTTCTGTTTCTCCAGTTCCATGAGTGCCGATAGGAGTACAACCCATGAATGTTACACGTGTGTGTGTCTCAGGGAGGCGCATGTGTGTCAGCCGCGAAGAGAGGGCAGTGAGAAAACGGCATGCGGCACTGTCAGCGGCGGGATCGGGTCCGGATCAACATG
>NW_027528369.1:9581918-9621477 GCF_008692635.1 Crocuta crocuta | reverse complement strand
TGCTGCAGGGAGGGTCCCGAGGCCCACGGCTGCCCCAGAAGGTGGGGCAGAGGCCGCGCGGCGCTCCCAGGGGGAGGACGGGTGGTGGGCCTGCTGGTTCTCACGGCGCGGCGGCCCAGACACCCCCGTGGGCAGAGCGGGTGGCCTGACGGGCAGGGGTCGCGGGGGCACTGACGGTGGGCGTCTGGGACCCAGGGGCTGCGGGCTCGCCTCTAACTTAGGACGGCGTAGGGGTGAGAGGACCAGCCGAGCTGGTCTCCGGTGTTTAATGTGGTTCTGGGCAAACTCCTTAGCCTCTCGGAGTCTGTAAAATGGGTATAATAATGCCCACCTCACAGTGATGATAAGTAAGTATGGCAGCGTGCCATTCTGGGTATCAAGGGCCTCATAACGCATTGTCTCCAGACATGGGGCTTAGGGCAGCCGCGTTGTTTTTAATTTAATTTTTAAAAATATTTATTTGTATTTGCGAGAGAGAGAGTGTGAGCAGGCGGAAGGGGGTTGCAGAGAGAGAGGGAGACACAGAATCTGAAGCTCGTTGCAGGCTCCGAGCTGTCGGCACAGAGCCCGGCGCGGGGCTTGAACCCACGAACTGTTAGATCATGACCTGAGCCGAAGTTGGACGCTTAACCAACTTAGCCCCTAGTTGGGTGGGTAAGAAATAGCAGTCATGTATCGAGGTCATGATTCTGTGGGCGGGCTGGGGCTCAGCTGGATGGCTCTTCTGTGTCTCACGGTCGCACTCTGGGGTGGCAGCTGGATTGGGGCGAGTAGCAGCGGGGCTCCCTGCCAGCTCTCTCCGTCTCTGGGGCCTCTTCCCACAGCCGTTCTCTCCAGCAGTGAGCCTGGGTCTCCTGCAGGGGACTCCGGGCTCCTGGGTCTGGACAAGCCACGTGTCACCTCCTCCACACTGTTGGCCAGGTGGTCACAGGCCCGGCCGAGGCACGGGAATGGGCCCTGGCTCCGGCTCTCGCGGGCTCGCGCTGGGGCGGGAAGTTTGGGAGATCTCCTTGTGCAGGCACGGCCCCCGGGCTGACTGACGAGCAGGTGCAAGGCAGCGGGACTGAGATCTGCCGCACTTGTTCACGAACCATTGCTGCCCGGAGGCCCCAGGTGCCCTCCTGTTGTTCATGCCACGCCCCCAGGACCCCCCCTCCCGACCACCTCGTGATGCGGCCACCAAGGGGTGACATGTGGCAGAGCAGGTGCTCCGGGACCTGTCCCGTGCATTCTCAGCTGCTGCCCATGGCTTGCTGGCTGCTAAATATTTTGAACATCACTCTGCACGATAATCTCTGTCTCTCCAGTAAGTGTTCAGTAAGCAGGAACTTCTTTCATTATTACTAATTTTTTTTTTGCTGTTATTGTAAGAGGGGCGGGGTCTAGGGATCCTGCCTTTGAGGAAAAGAGGGTGTGGCATCAGTCTCCAGAAAGTCAGCACCGTTCCGCTCTCCTTTTGGAACAAGCCGTCGTGGTCTAGTAAGAAAATCAGTGCTTCCTACTTGACTCTGTCCTCAGTCAAGGGGATCAGGGCCCCATGCTGCAGACAGAGGGAGAGAGGGCAGGTTGGCCTCCACACAGAAGGGACCTCTGTCCTGGCGGCAGGCCCTCGGTTTCCCCTCTGCGACAGTGTGTTCCTGGGCAGGCCGCACGGCTGCAGACCTGGGCCTCATCCCAGCCTTTCCAGCCTGCTTCCTGAGCTTGCTGACAGAGCTGTCTGCAGGGCCCGGGCGTGCATTCCAGGCGGCCTTGACTGTGAGGCCTTTCTCCCGGCCCAACTTCAACAAACACAGACAGACCACCACAATCCGATGTGGGGCTGGCACCGCAGGCCTTGGCAGTGGGGAGCAGATGTGGGCCTTCCGAGCAGCGCCAGCCCCGCCGGCACGAGGAGGCAGCCTGGGGGGCAGCTGGCCCGGGTGGGGGGCGGCGCAGGGCTGGGGGCTGAGCACGGAGCCGGGCCGTCTGGGGGCAGTGGCCTCTGCGGTCCCTCCCCTCAGGCGGGGGCGAAGCCGTAATGGTGGGGGACTCCCGGAATGTCGCAGGGCCCCCTGACATTCCCGTGGCTGCAGCCCAAAAGCAACTTCCAGGCAGATGGGAAAATCTGCTCTCTGTGTGTGAACATGAAAATCTGCTCTCTTTGTATGAACATGAATAATTCTTTGAAAACGGCTCATCTCTGTGTCCTGTCTGGAAAGGTAGGAGGTCTGAGAGGTGCCAGCCGCCTGTTCCGTGAGGGCGCCAGGTCTGGGGCGGGGGGNTGTGGTAGGAGCTGCCATGCTCCCACGGCCTTGACTTGGCCTCAGTCCTGACACGGCCTCTATGTCCGGTCGGTCAGCTCGCGTGGAGACCCTCGTGACTCTCCCACATTCGTTGCAGTTTGTGAAGGAACATCTTTTTGTTTATTTATATTTTTTTTTAGGTTTAATTATTCATTTTGAGAGACAGAGAGTGAGCAGGGGAGGGACAGAGATAGAGGGAGAGAGACTCCCAAGCAGGCTCTGCACTGCCAGTGCAGAACCCCACGCGGGGCTCGAGCCCACAAAGCCGTGAGATCGCGACGTGAGCCAAAACCAAGAGCCGGACGCTTGCCCAGCCGAGCCCCAGGCACCCTGTGAGGGCACACCTGAAGCTCTGCGGTGCCCGCCCCGGGTGGCGCCTGTCTGAGGCGCAAGCTGCCGCTCACAGGTCTCGTCCACCCCGCGCGTCCCATCTCACCCACGAGAACACCAGTCGGTGGCTCGGCTGGGGTGTCTCAGCCGGTGCGCGGCTCCGGGTGGGGACTTGGGGTCCCGCCACCCTAATCTAGGACCTTGTGCCCTAAGAGCACTGTGTCTAGACCATATTCCAGTTCTGTTATTGTGCCAAAGGTAATGATTGTTTTTTGTTTAGCTGGTATTTTTTGGCTTTAATGTTTTTGTAAAACAAATTAATTGGCTTTAAAGCGTTGAGTTAATTTATTGTAAAATAGCAGTATTTTACCGGTTTAACTGACTGGTTTTAATAACGTGTGTGCATTCGCCCCTCTGGGGCCCAGGCGCACTGTGGAAGGATGCGTGCGGGGATCTCCTGCCCCTTCCCTTCACGTCCTGTCACTGACCTGCTCCGAGCTTCAGAGTGGGGCCAGTCTGTTCAGAAATTTGGTGGGATGGGGGTTAGGATGCAGCGGGAAAGCACAGAGGCTCGCGTCATGCGCTGACTCTCTTCTGTGGCAGGGAAAGCATCACAGAAGCATTGGCGTGCTGTTTCGGTGGCTCTGAGAGTCAGAGTGAAGGTTAGGGAAACGGGTGTGTGTGACGCCCGCTCCTGGGGCCCCTCAGGGTGGGCACATCCCAGCTCCCGGGCACGCCTGAGGGAAGCGATACATCACACGCATTTGAGTTTGTGCAAATCAAACAAAAGTGCCGTGTTGTCACCGTCCCTGAGGAGTGCCACAGCGCAGTGATGACATGGCCGTGCTGTCCGCAGCACCGTCAGCCCCATCCCCGTATGGAGGGGCTTCGGAGTCCCAGGCTCCAGTCCCACTGCTGCCGTGGAGCAGCTACCTCTGCGAGCCTCGGCCTCCAAATCTGTGCAGTGGGTGATGGCACGGGAGGGGGAGGGGCCTCGCGTTACCCACGACGAGCCCTCCGTCAGCGCCTTGAGTTGACAAGGGGCTCTGTCTCCACGAGAGACCAAACGCTGCGAGCCGTGGCAGCTGTCCTGCTCCTTGTCATTTCTCTCAGGGGAAAGCGGAAGGGCCACCGTCTCGTCCACAGGTGCACGTGCTTCGGGACCCTGATGCGGCCGCTGTGAGCGTTGTCTGTAAAAGGCACAGAAGGGCTTTGTTCTGGCCGAGTCACTGCTTTGGTAAAAACACTAGCTGTGAAGTCCACACACATCAGGTTGGACTCGTCAGCTCTGCTCCTAGCACACCACGTGACTCGGCACAGCACCTCCGCAGGCTGAGCCTCCGTTTGCTTATCTGTGAAATGGGGAGAAAAGTCCCTCCCTCAGAGGGTTCCCTGGAGGATTAGTGGGACCGTCTGCACACTGTACTCAGCGAGGCAGGGAGTCATTTCACCAACTTGGCATCTCCATGAAGGGGAAGGAGGAAGAAACATCTTGATGAACTTTTAACAGAACATGGGAGGAAACTTGGATGAGAGCCCTTGTGAGGAGCAAGAACTTTCCAGCACTGATAGCCTGGGTGGAGAAACGCCCCCGGAGGAGAAATTTGCGGCCTCTCTAACGCTATCTGGGGGGCTACCCCAGGAGAGGGGAAAGGGGAGGAGGTGTTTTGAATGGATGGACGAGAGCAAGGACTAACATCTGCTGGGCAGTGTTTAGAAGCACTTTAGTTCTGTTACCTCACGGAATCCTAACAGTGCGAAGATGAGGTGTGACTCCAGGGGCTACGCTCTTCCTCTGTGCTCCGTCGCTAGCTGGGTTTGCAGGAACGCTGTCCAGACTGCATTTGGTTTGACTTGGGTGAGGACAGATAGTGGGGCCATTATATACAGTTGCTCAGGTTGTGTGCTGCACAACCCTGGGGCCTCCGTTCATGTCGCAGATATCATAGAAATGGATGCTTACTTACTATGATACTTTATTGAGGCAGATGCTGGTACACGGACTTGTTCCAACAAAAAGTATATTATGACCATCTTCTGACAGATTGAAGAAAGGACACACTTTTCTAATTCACACCAAAGTTCTGTATGGGCTGTTAGTGGCCCATTTATCGGATGGAGTCACTGCCTGCTTCACCTGGAGGGAGCGAGGCCACATTCTCATGGGGAACTGAGATCATTATAGTTTCTCTACCTCTGGTAGCAAAGTACCTACAATCAGGTTTGACCTTCCTGGCAGGCATCCGCGAGAGGCAGGGAGTGTGGTGATTAAGAGCAGGGGTCACAGCCAATTGGCCTGGGTTCAGATCCCGGCTCTGCCACCTACTAGCTTTGTGTCTTTGGGCAACTTGCTTAAACTCTCTGTGCCTTAGTTTCCATACCTGGAAGGTGGTGACAGTGATGTAGCCATCTCTCAGGCCGTGGCGAGTCTTAGGGGAGTTTGCACGCGGAAGGTTTCCGGGGCCTGCAGTGAGCGGCAGGTGCCAGCTCACCGTCCGGAGGTGGATGAAGGCCTTTCTTATGGAAGGCTGCCTTCAAGAACGTGAGCTGACCCCAGTCCTCACAGACTGCCCACCCCTCCTCTGCGTCTGGTCACGTGCGCACTCCTGCATTGTCATGGAGGAGGTGGGCAGCCTTTAGGAAAAGGCCAAGATGTTTAGCAGGCGCCCTTTGTCCAAAAGAGGATCGATCCGGCCCAGCTCGGGCCCTGCCCCCGCCACCTAAGGTGGTGACTGCACGTTTTCATTGCCGAGATTTTGCTGTAATTTTGTAGATGGAATTTCATAACAGGTTTTATGTATTCTATAGTGATCATTAAGTTTGCAGTATTTAAAAATAGATGTGTAAAAGATACACAGTACAGGCTATAAAACACCCGCAAATGGCATTAAAATGGGAATGGATCCATTCATTTGGGTTTCAGCTGAGTTTATCTTGTATTTTATTATTTTTTTTTTAATATCCAAAGAACTGTAGAAGCAGGTTATTGAGGAGGAAGTTGGCCAGGCCAGGGCTCTGTACCATGTGGGCACTTGTGAGTGCTGCTGGCAGAGCCATCGGAATTTGATCCCGATTGAAATGTAGTCATTTTTCCACCTGTAAAAACAGTTTTATCCGGCAAACCTGGGGACGGGGAGAGGGTTTGTTCGCTCCCACCATCTCCGGCATGCATCTTTCACTTTCCATTAGGCTCAGTGCCTTCACATCAGTGCTTTTATGATGGAGCCCTCGGAAAATATTCAATATGATTATTTGTGTTCCTAAACTTAAAAAAGTGTTTGCCCTGGTGTTTCGCATCAGTCTGATGAAATGAGCCATGTGGAATTGAACTCAACATATTTGGGGTCTTGCAGAATGTCCAGGGCGTAACAAACTCTGTGAAAGGTATAGATGAATATATTTTGGCTGCTGCATGTAGAGGGTGGACTTGTAGGTGGCAGACAGAAGACGCTTGGTGGAGGCCACAGCATGACAGGCACGGCCAGGAGCTGAAGAGGTAGGGCATAGGACATGGGCACGGGCCAGCCCTGGCATCGGTCCCAGGATTTCCCAGCTGTGGGGAAATGAACAGGTCTCATAACCTCTCTGAGCCTCAACTTTCTCATCTACAAAATGGGAACAGCGATCTTACCTATGGCTCTGAAGGTTTCCGTAAGAATTAAATCAGCAAATGCAGATAGAATGTGTAAGATTACGTGTGCATGATTATGCTCAGTATGCATTAGTTGTTGATAATAATGATGATATGATGGTGATGATGGTGGCGATGGTGGTGATGGTGGTGATGGTGATGGTGGTGATAATGATGGTGGTGATGGTGGTGGTGATGGTGATGCTCGTGATGGTGGTGGTGATGGTGATGGTGGTGATGGTGGTGGTGGTGATGGTGGTGGTGATGGTGATGGTCATGATGATGGTGGTGATGGTGGTGGTGATGGTGGTGATGGTGGTGATGGTGGTGGTGGTGATGGTGATGCTCGTGATGGTGGTGGTGATGGTGGTGATGGTGGTGATGATGGTGATGGTGATGATGGCAGTGATGATGGTGACGGTGATGGTGATGATGATGGTGATGATGATGGTGGTGATGGTGATGGTGAGGATGGTAAACATTCTTTGCTGGTCTGGACACTTTGAATAGATGACTAGCTTCTAGGATGATTTGAAGGAACTCAGCAACTAACTCCCAGATGTTTGCTTATCACTGAAATCCGACCATTGGTGAGTTGTCCATTGTGACTCAGCCTTACACCTCCAGCATCCCCTAACTTAAAATTTTTCCTTTATAATTTGTGTCATTACCTGTTGTTTAAGAAATTCTTCTCAAAATTCATAAAGCTATTCTCCTATATTTTATTCTAAGCATTTTAATATTTTACTTTTAATATTTAGCACATCTGGAGTTTACTTTTGCCTAGGAGATGAAGTAAGGATTTCATCTTTCTTACTTTGTAATGTAATGGAATTCCTACATTGCTGCATGTCCAAGAAGTTCTTTAGTTCTTCTTTGTCAGTCAGAGTGATTTTCAGGGTATTGGATCTCTTTCCACATCTCCCACATCTCTGGGAGATGTACTTGGCATCTCATCTGCTTGGCAGCAGCTGAGTTAGAAATTTATTATTTGATTTTAAGCTAAAGGAGTGTTTTCAGAGATATGTCATTATTCAAATTCACCACTAGAAAGTCCTTCCTTCCTTCCTTCCTTCTTTCCTTCCTTCCTTTCTTCATTCTATTGATCCATCCTTCTTTCCTCCCATCCATCCATCCATCCATCCATCCATCCAACCTTTCGTCCAGCCGCTCATCTATTCGTTCTAAGCTGCTCATGAGTTGGTATGCTTTCTCAGTCAGGATATTCATGTTCTTGCTTGATATTGGAAACATTTTAGGTGTTATTTTATTTAAAAGTACTTCTTTCTCATCCTCTGTTTTCTTCTTTAGAAACATTATTAAATATATGATGGAGCAGCTCATTCTGTCTCCTGTGTCTCTGAGCTCCCCTTCCTGGCTTCCACTTAGCTCTATGTCTGGCATTCTATGCAGCCCATCCTTCTAATTTGCTAGTTTTCTTCTTCCCTGGGTTTAATCTACTAGGCCAGCAGAACAGGGCTGGGCTAGTGCAGGCTGATGAGATGATGCATAAATGAAAAACTTCAGTGCAAACAAGACTTGGAGCCAGATAGGAGAGAGAGGGAAGCCGCACCCATGTCTCGGAATCCTGGAGAGAAGGCTGCCGGGGGTCCCCTGTCACACGAGTGATGGGGGCTGAGCCAGTCCCACTTGAGCTGGCATCCGGTCACCCTGGTGTTTTATAGGATTATATGATGTTTGACATCATGTTAATATTCAGGTGTTTATTTTTTTATTTTCAGCTCTTTGGAATTTTCATGGGAAATTTTAAAAAATGCTGGTTTAGAATATTTCCATGTTTCAGTAGTGGGTTGTTCTTGGAAAACATGTTGACGGAAGCACCTGGCTTGATTCTGAACTGTGGAACATTAGCATCAGAGATGTGTTGGGACCAAGGATTTCGGCTCAGTGTCCATTTGTGCTCTGACACCTTAAATGTGTGCCCTAGTGCAGAAAAGGCATAGGACTTTTGGGCTCTGATGTGTGACTTGAACTCTAACTCTCTGAGCCTCAGTTTCCTCATCTGTAGGATGGGGGCACTAATTGAGCTTTAACTACCTTCTAGGAGTCTACTGAGAGTCACTTGATATAGTAGACACAAATGTGTGTTACAAACAGTAAGAGGTCTTAGATGCTTATAAGTCACGTGTAGGTGAGCTTTGGGGACCCTTCTTTCCATCAGGTGCTTGTGTTGGTGCTGACTTTTAATCCGAAATGGCCAATGGAAGGGAATGTCGAATGCTGGTGGGATTTGAAACTCCTTCAAGGGTTCCGTGTACTTTGTAAGTGATAGGCTAGCTTTTATTATGCATTGGCTGCGGTGAGTCTGTTTCCTCTTGGACTCACCACACGGGCTCCTCATTTACCACACAGGCTGGGCTTGTGCGAGAGTGGGCAAAATCTTGAGGTGCCATCGCGTTGGGGATTGTGGGAAAGATGCCCTACAAGTTACATAATTGAGCCTTTCAGTTCCACGTTGAATAATAATAATGTTAATGTCTTCCACTTGCTGAGTGCTCTAGAGGACTGGTCACTTTACATACGGTAGCTGCAAAGTGAATATCAATGACAAGGGACTTTTTGTAGGTTACACAGTGGCAGAGTTGGGAGTGAGATCCATGCTCTCTGACCCCAAAGTCCACATTTCCTGTAGGACATCCTGGTGGTTCAGAGCTAGTTTTTGTTTTCAGCCAGTGAAGTAATCAAGAAACCAACCAACTGATGAATAACTTCCCTCCCAGCCAATAACAACCAACCAGAAATCAATCAACTAACCATCCACCTGTCCATCTAACGAACCAACCGTTATTAATAACTACTCACCCAACAAATAACAACCAATCAGTAATTAACTAATCAACTAATCATCCACCTGTCCATCTAACCAACCGTTATTAACAACTACTCACCCAACAAATAACAACCAACCAGTAATTAACTAATCAGCTAATCATCCACCCATCCATCTAACCATCCAACCTACCAACCATTATTAATGACCTCTCACCTAGCCAGTATCAACCAACCAGTAAATAGGTAACCAACTAACTATCCATCCAACCAATAATAGTCAGTCAGTAATTAGTGAATCAACCAACCAACCAACCAGCTACCCCACAACCAGCCTCCAGCTAACCAGTGGTGTACATTGCTGTCAGTCACCTGCAGGGAGACAGCGGACTGTTCCGTCCTCAGGGACCCACCGGTTTGGGGGGAAGTAAGAACCCTTGTCCCACTTCTCAGACCACATTCTAAGTATTTGTCCAGCCGCTGCCTCCTCTTCTGGGCTGGACCTTGTCTAGGGTGGGGACGGAGCCTGGGCCCTCTTCATGCCCCTGGAGCCCAGTGCGGGAGCGGCACATCGCGGGCTGGGACGGAGGGCGGGGGTGCTTGGTAAATGTGCACAACACGGGCCCCCTACAACACGGACCCACTCAGAACACTGTGGAACCAGTGGAAGGGCCCCAGTGACCCAGGGGGTCACACCCATCTTGGGGTTTGTGTGAAAGGAAGGTTAGATGACCCCCTGGTCTGGAGAATCCCCTCCTGGGTGTCGTGGAGCAGATACTTGCTGGCATGCTTCCTCCTGCTGAGTGCTCTCCATCCTGGGCCGGAGCAGCCGTGGCGGAAAGAGCCTGGATCGGGGTCAGAGGTCTGGGCCCAGCTGAGCCACGAACACCTTGGGTGGCCTTGAACGGCTGGCCTCAGTCACCCTTCCTCCGCCCCCGCTCCCTCATTTTATGGGCAAGACCACCGAGGCCCCAAGACCCGAGCCCGCCCCTCTGCAAGCCCCTTCCAGCTCTGGCATTTCCAGTCTTTTCTGGCTCCTCATTAACACAGTATTTTCCCTCTCCAGTCCGCATTCCAGCCTCCTCCCGTGGGCCCCGACCCCGGCAGCAAGGGAGTGGGCACCGTGCGAAACTCCGCGAAACTGGGAACCCTGTCCCATCTCCTGCCGAACGGGCCAGAGGCTAACTGTCAGGCACTCACGTCCCATATCAGCCCCGGAGACGTGCGCTCTGGGCCCGGGAGCCGAGCGCTGCCGGGAAACGCGCTCTCGCTCCTCCGTATCTGTTACAGGCCCGCGGTTCCCTGTCTGCTCGGAAATTGGGTAAGTGTTTTCTTACCCAAACTTGAGTAACCGCCGTTGAAATGTATGGTTGGAAAGTCTTGGCTTTCAGAACAGACCACACAGTGACTTGCCCAGTGAAACTCAATGCCCGGGGCGTACTCGGTTTTACCTACGACACCAGTGCAGGAAGAAACTGCAAGATGGGTTTGGAGGGGCTGAGTGTCTTTCCATCCTTCTCCGAGGGGGTTCGTTAGCTGCAGGAAGGCTGAGGGGTGTTGATGCTGCCCCGCTCCCTGGCCGGGTCCGGCTTCTGGCGCGGGGGCAGGAAGACGGTCCCAGGGGCTGTGGGCCCTGGAGGCAGCCCTCCAGAGGGTTCCGGCCTCAACGTCTTGTGCCGCGTCCTGGCAGGCTGCTAGACACCCCGTGTGGGCCCCACTTCACCCGCCTGTGTCACCTGCATGGGCTGAGAGAAAGCTGTGGAGTCAGAAGGAACACTGGCCACTGTTCCGTGCCTCGGAACAGAGCAGATGCTGTCCTGGCCTCCAGGTCCCTGCGGCCCCCGTCCTCACTGACCGCACAAATGGTTCCCATCAGTTTGCAGAGGCTCTCGTGGTGTTTTAAGATGCTTGCTTGTTACATTCCCAGGTCAGTTACCCTGCAACCTTGAAAGCCCCCTTCCCGCCCACCCTCTCCGGAGGACACAAAGGGGAAGGGTAGGCGTGGATGTGTGTGTGCACATGTGCGTGTGCTCGTGCACCTGCCTGCCTTTGCAGACCCTTGATGGATTTCCATGTCTGTGAGCTGAAGTGCCCTCCTGACCCGCCGTCACACTTGCTGAGGAGACGCCCTGGAGAGGCAGTGGGCCTCCAGGTTATGCGTGGAATGTCAGTGCAGATGGTTCTCTCCTTGGAGTATGGGAAGCATGGCCCGGCGTCCACAGGACCGCATCTCTCCTCCTTGGCGACCTTACCTGTCACGGGGCTCTGCCTGCCTTTCTGCCCTGTCCCCCTGTCCCGAGGGGCTTGGAGGTGTTTGAAACTCCTGTTCGGGGCTGACAATGTCTGCCATTCAACCTCTGTGGAGGACACGGGCCTGAAAGCCATCAGAGACTTGGGGTGTTTTCCTCTTGCAGCAGAGAGCGTCCGGTCTGAAGGCCTTTTGTGCCTCGAGCAAACAGATGAATAGAGGGGGGTCCCGTCACGGCCGAACAAAGTTGGGCTTGTTGATACGGCATCAGCCTGGACTTGGAAATCAGGTCCCGCAACGGAGGCCTGGGCTTCCCGCCCCCACGCCTGCAGAAAGAGCTGTCTGTGCGAGAGAACAGTCTTTCTCAGTGAAACTCTGTAGAGATGAGGCTCGAGTCTGATTTGTTCTTGTTGAGCCGTGGAAATAGGCCTGAAGAGTTCCTCCTGAGGGAGCGTGGAGCTGAGACTTGCCGCAAGCCGACTGGCTGCCGGGCACAGGCAGAAGACCTCTTTTCCTGGCCTTCAAGGCTTTTCTTTTCTGCTGAGGAAAGGAATGGTCAACACTGATTCCCCCCAGCGTGTTCAGCCAGGACCCCAGGAATCCTGCCAAAGTGGGGGCGTGTGTTGTGCATGGTTTCAGCTGTCAAAGCTGTGTCTGTAACCGAGATCAAGGCACAACGAAAGCTGTCTTTGCCTTGGATGAGACTCGATGGGTTGCATGATGCTGGGCACGGCCAGGGTGGGTGGTAGACGTTCCCCAGCCATGGGACTTGGGGCCGTCATAGAGCCTCTCTCTCCTCGACTAGACTCTGAGCTCTTTCCCACTGAGGCTCCATCCTTGGGCGTGTCCTCGAGAGCCCATTTCTAGCAAGAGCCCTGCTAAGTCGGTCAAGCAAGTACCACCCCCTGGGTATCTGATTGCCCCATAGATGACAACATGTCTCAGCTCTACTGTCCCCTGGGGGCCTGAACTCCTGGCCTGCCCTCTGCAAGAATCTGTCAGGTCAGCCTAGCCAGGGCCCCCCACCCTGATGGTCCCCCTATCACTTTTCCATCTGCTGACCGCACCTGGTCCCTGGCTGTAAATTCTCCCCTTTCCTTGCTGAATTCAGAGTGCAGCCCGGTCTCTGCCCCTCCCCCGTAACCCCGTAACCGCGGAGTGCTGAGCGGTACCCCTGTTGTGAGGGCCCTGACAAGTCCGCTTATTATCCTAACCAGGGGTCCAGCTGCCTTTTCCTCGACATTCTCCTCCCTCCCCTCATCACCATCACAGCCTTCCTCACTGTCACCATGGTCACGGGAAGATGGATGAGACCACCTCTGCGTGCGGAGGGTGGGGTGACTGCGGGGAGGTGCAGTCCCGCTCACTCCGACGGGAGCGCTCTCACACTGGGAAGCCTGTGGTGGCTGGGGCAGGTGGCATGACTAACTGCACTTTGGGGCACGAGGAAATAGGGCACGTGAGTCTGCGATGAACTTCATGAACATAAGCAAATCCAGATTTTTGTAAAACGAGATGATGGCCAATGTAAGGGGCACATGCAGCCCAGGGCCCCCAGTTTGGCCTGGAGGGTTGTTTTCTTCAGGTTCAGGAAGTAAGATTGCTTCCTAATCTTAGACAGGGGGACGCAGAACGGCCATTTGTCAGGGGAGGTGGCCGCCAGCTCCTGTGGGGAGGCTGCGGTTTTGGAATCAGACACGTGTGGCTTTGAGTGGCAGACGTGCGCTGAAGGGTCTGTCGCCTTTTCCAAGCTCCAGTCCTCTGCTCTGAAAATGGCAGGTGCTGGTCCCTCCTGCCCCCCCTGACCTCGCCCCCCCCCTCCGATGGTGGAGGCGGTGCTAACACCTGACCCCGCCCCCTGTCTCCCCGCTGACGGTGGAGGCGGTGCTAACACCTGACCCCGCCCCCTGTCTCCCCGCTGACGGTGGAGGCGGTGCTAGCACCTGACCCCGCCCCCTGTCTCCCCGCTGACGGTGGAGGCGGTGCTAACACCTGACCCCGCCCCCTGTCTCCCCGCTGACGGTGGAGGCGGTGCTAGCACCTGACCCCGCCCCCTGTCTCCCCCGCTGACGGTGGAGGCGGTGCTAACACCTGACCCCGCCCCCTGTCTTCCCGCTGACGGTGGAGGCGGTGCTAACACCTGACCCCGCCCCCTGTCTCCCCAATGATGGTGGAGGCGGTGCTAACACCTGCTGGCGGGGAGCCCCACCACAGCAGAGGCGCTGTGCAGGTAGGATGCGCTGGCTGCAGGTGCGCTGTGCTCCCAGGTGGTTGTAGAGGGTGAGCTGCTGAAAGGACGGGAAGTATCTGCCATCTTTCTCCTCCTACGCATGCCACACACACCACACACCCCATGCAAGCTTACACACCCACACATGGACACACACCCTCACACACTCACATGCTCAGACACACTCATTCACCACCCACAGTGCTTTCCTACACACTCATGCGTGCACACCTGCACACATACCCCCCACTTACTCTCACACACATTCACACTTACCTACTCCTAGCACTCTCACACTCCCACGCACACAAATCCCACATATTCACACAATCTCTTACACACTGTCACACACACCCCTCATACACTCTATCACACTCATGCTTACACGCACTCACACACCTATAGCACTCTTACACACTGTCTTACATATACACCCCACCCATAGCGCTCTCCTACACACTCATGTGCATACACACCCTCACAATTCACGCAGTCACTCTCTTACACACTCCTTTACACATACTCCTCACACACTCACACACATACCAACACATACACACTCTCACAACTCGCTCTCACACACACACACTCACACGCTCTTCCTCTCACACACTTCAGATCCTGTACCTCCTCCCTCTGCCTGATCCCTGCGACTGGACCATCTTGACATGTGATCTGGGGAACCCTCTCCTTCCTCCTCCAGAGGATGCCTCATGATATCAGCTGAGGGGAATGAACTCACCCAGTGGCTCTCGGGGGCCAAACGCTGACCCGACGGCCTGCTGGCTCTGGGCCCTTGTGAGTAAGCAGGCCCACCCAGCATACCTTGCCTGCAGGCCACCCAGCGTTTCCCTGCCCTGCAGCAAGCCGTGGGTGGGCTCCCTCCCAGTGGGCTGCCCCACGGGCGGTCCTCCCTGTCACTGTTAACCCTTTCCTGTGAGGGGAGAGCCAGGCAGGGGTGTCTTCTCTCACCCAGGGCTCAGGAGGCCTCCACCTCTCTCTTGGCGGCTGGGCAGGCCGGCGCTGGCGGCCTCGCTGTCCTGCAGGCAGCGCTCAGCCTGTGAGCGCAGCGGGCTGGCTTGCTGAACTGCGAGCCCTTGACAGATGCGGGTGAATAGAGGTTTTCCCTGGCTGAGCGGGCTTGTCCGCACCTGGACCTCCCAAGTTCTTGGGCACGAAGGGCTCGTCTGCTGATTTTGCCCAGTCTGTATCCAACCCTCCTCCGTTCCTTGGAGAAATCACCTGGTTCTGGTGGGTATGAGACCCAGGCTCAGCAGAAAGACCTCTCTGTCCTTTCTGACCACCATGATTGATTCAGAGGTGTCTTGTGACCCAGACAAGTCCAGTGAGAGCCCTCGTTGAAGGTCTTCTTCTGGAACAGCAGAAGAGATGCCTCGTTGTCCTGGGTTTGCCAAACTGAGGATTTGAACATGAGAATTGGAACATCCTCATGCAAGACCTTACCCGAAATGAAAAGGGTGCAAAGACAGGCAGCAGAGGGAAGGAGAGAGAAGAAGGCCTAGAGATGCTGTCTGAGCCTTTGGTGCATGTTAACTGCAGCATGGAGACACATTCCTGCCCTGACGGGTGTGCACCAGCTTGTCGTGGGCCTCTGTGGTGTGTAATCGGAAGCGTCGTAGTACAGGGTGCAGATTCAAGGATGCTCACGAATCTGCTTAGAACTGCTAGGAAAGTCAGATTTAAACCCAGAGCTTTATAATGACAGTGATGACAGTCACAACAGCTGGAATTCCTGGAGGGCTTTATCATATGCCAGAAATTATACAAAGAGTTTTAAACATTTTTCTGGAATAAATAATTAAAACCACCCTGTGATGGACACTCTGTTCCCGTTTCTGTCATCATCATCACTGTCATGGGTTGGATGTTTGTGTTCTACCCCAAATTCATCCACTGAAGTTCAAATTTGTAATGTGCCGATATTAGCAGGGAAGTAATTAGGGTTGGATGAGGCCACAAGGGTAACACCCCTGTAATGGGATCAGTATCCTTAAGAGAAGATGCAGACAGATTGAAACTCTCTCTTTATACCAAGTGAGGACACACAAGAAGGCAGCCATCCTCAGGCCAGGAAGAGGGCCCTTACCAACAACCTAACCATGCTGGCACCTGGGTCTTGGCTTTCCCAGCCTCCAGAGCCATGAAGACTAAGCGTCTGATGTTTAAGCCACTGAGTCTATGGTATTTTGTTATAGTAGTCCAGACTGGCTGAGACAGTTACCTTCGCCCTCATTGTTAAAACTATCACCGTCACCACCATCATCATCATCATCACCATCATCACCACCATCATCACCACCATCACCACCATCCTCACCACCATTATCACTACCACCAACATCACCATCATCATCACCACCATCACCATCACCATCACCACCACCACCATCCTCACCACCATCACCATCATCTCCATCAGCCTCATCACCACCACCATCATTATCATTACCATCCTCACCATCATGACTGTTACCATCATCATTATCACCATCATGACCATCACCGCCATCACCATCAGTCTCATTACCATCACCACCACCGTCACCACTATCATCATCATCACCATCATCACCACCACCATCATCACCATTATCACCACCATCACCATCATCATCATCACCATCACCACTACCACTATCATCACCATCAATATCATCACCACCATCACCATCATCATCTTCATGAATTAAGTTTTGCATATTCCCATAAACGAGCATTCTGTTTCAACCTCTGGTGGCATCTTTAGCCTGGTGACGTGTCTTCACATTATAGGGGGTGGTGGGAGTGGGTTGGGTCCCTGGGGCTAGGCTGCCCAGGCTCACGTATTGGGCATTATCTGTGTCCCCTGGACAGGTGGTTTGGTTTCCCCAGGCCTTGGCGTCCTTGTCCATACGGTGGGGATGATAACAGGATCCCAGTCCAGGTGCAGATGTTGACTTTCACAGTTACGAGGTCAGGTGTGCACACCCGTGCCTTTCCTTACTGTTTCTCTATGATCAAACTTCTTTCTTGAGATTCCATTGCCATTGAGTGTGTGGAGATCCGATCTGCCTATTTGAAGGGACTGAGTCACATTTGGTTAAAGACTGTGGGCTTGGAGGGTCAGTTTCCTCTGCATCCTTTCTCCTTTTTTTACCTCCATGAGTTCAAGTTCCTGCCAGAGCTTATGTGTCCTTCCAGCATAAGTGGTGGGCACCTGGCCCACGCGCCATTCTCTGCCATTGTTGGTTTCTTCCTCAATGTATTTTAAGAACTGAGGTAACATTCACATAACACAGAAGTAACCACTTTGAAACGTTCAGTTCAGTCGAACCTAGTACGTTCACAGTGTTGTGCACTGTCACCTCTCTCTCGTCCCAAAACGTTGTCCACCCCAAAAGGAGACCCTTTAAGCAGCCGCTCCCAGTGCCTCCTTTCTCGCCAGGCTCTGGCAGCTACTGGTCTGCTTTCTGTCCCTGTGGGTTTACTGATTCTGGAAATTTTACATAAGTGGAGTCATGTGGTTATTGGTGACCAGCTTTTGTCTCTTAACATAACGTTTTTAGGGTCGTCCGCACTGTAGCACGGGTCTGCACTTTATTCCCTTTGTGGCAGGCTAACGGTCCATTGTGTGGATAAGCCACAGTTTGTATATCCGTTTGTCTGCGAATGGATATTGGCCTGTTTCCACCTCTTAGCTACTGTGGATAGTGCTCCCATGAAGATTCTTGTACAACTTTCTGTGTCAGTTCTTTTTGGGTGTATTTGTAGGAGAGAATTGCTGGGTTATTGGTGGTACTTCTGTGGTTAACTTTTTGAGGGACTGCTAAACTTTTCCGTAGTAACTCAGTGATTTTACATTCCCACCAGCAGTGTACAAGGGTTCCAATTTCTCCATATCTCCTGAGGTCCTTTTGCATACTCTGTTTTGTAGCCATTTCAAATCCATATATCTGTGCTTAGTTGATTTCCTTAATCTTACTGGGTGTGTGAGTTCCTTGGATTGCTGAGTGCAGTTTCACAGGTTGTGTACTGCACAATCCTCGGTACCATTCACATAGTAATAAAGGGATATTTGTGTATTGTATAAATACGATAATATTTATATATTCTGTAAAGTGCCAGCAAAGTGTTTTGGGGGAATGAGGTGTCTTTTTCAGATTTGCACAGGGGTGCCACGTGGGTCAGCTGTGGTGCCAGGACCCCGAGAGCCTCAGCCCCGCCTCCTCACACTCCAGCTGGCCTGGAGCCTGCAGCGTCAGCCACCACTCCCGGGACAGTGGTTGTCGTGTTTCTTCCCCGTATTTCCTTCAGCACTTGGTTCACAGATCTGATTAAACGTTTGAGAGACATTCTGTCCTAATCGCCTTTGCTTAAAGAAGAAGTGCTTTTAAAATGATCGTTAGTCTCCATCTAATTCCCCTCAGGGCTGCCAGGGCAGAGCCAGACACCAGTCCCTGGGGAGCCAGCACGTCCCGGGGCGTGATCCGCTCGGACTGTCTCAGCAGCCTCGCAGGCAGGAAGAAACGCTGGTGTTCTCTTTGCGGACTAGGAAGTGAGAGGCTCACGAGGAGAAAGCGTTTGCTCCAAGCCTCCTGGTGAGAAATGCTGGTCGTAAGCGACACTTCCTGAGTGCCTGCTGGGTGCTGGGTGCTGGGTGCCGTGGTCTCCACTCACCTGTTTATGGAGTGAGTGTCGCCCCCACCCTGTCCACGGGGAGCGTTGGGCACGAGAAGGCAGCACGGGGTCCAGGGCTCCGGGAGATGGGGGCCCTGTTCCCATCGTAGCAGTGCCGGCCGACAGTTCCTCTTGGGAGGGGGTGTGGGGACACCGTGGAGAGCGTCGTTTCGGATGCTGAGCTTAGTGTCCGAACGTCACTCAAGCTCCATTGTGGAGCCCAGGCTTGGAGCCTGTGTGGGAAGGACGGCGCAGTTGGTTCCCGAGGGTCCGGCGGAGTAACCTGCTCGGAGGGAAACTGCGTCTGGTTGGCTGATGAACCGGATTCGCACGGGTCCTGAATTTTGTGGCAACATTATCCTTTTTATTTTCTTTATAAAACTCTTTATTCCCGTGTAGTGTAGGCGTGAAAAAGTATACACTGGACACATTTCACAGACTGTCCCTCTGGGCACTTAGCATCTCCCTCCAAAGGTGATTAATATTCTCACTTCTTTTCTTAAAATTTATTTATTTCAATTCAAGTTAGTTAACCTACGGCGCAGTGTTGGTTTCCGGAGAAGAACCCAGTGCCTCATCACTTACATACAACCCCCAGAGCCCATCCCAGCAAGTGCCCTCCCCAGTGCCCGTCCCCCCCCCCCCATCAACCCGCAGTTCTCTGTCTTTACAAGTCTCTTCTGGTTTGCTTCCTTCTCTGTTTTTATCTTATTTTTCCTTTTATATTCCTAGAAGATTATACTCTGCAGCACTCTACGATCTGAGGCTTTTACAGCAAATCCTGCTCTTGGTTTCCAGGGGAGGGTGTGAGTGGGGGCGACCGAGGTCCACTTAGTGAGGCCAGCTCAGAGGTGTGGGGATTGCTCACCTCAGCCCTCCCCCGGCCTTTGAAGCAGCCCGGAGGTCAGGGATCAGGCCTGCAGCCAGAATGCAGTGAGCGTGTACTGCCTGGCGCCCCTGGGGTGCGGCATGCGGGTGAGTCAGGGCGCCACGCTCAGTGCTCGCGGTCTCGTCTGCAGCAAGGCAGTCAGGACAGAGACGGAGCCGGTTTGGGAGCGATGGATGCCTGGCGGGAGCCGCAGGACATGGCGACACAAATGATGGGGGTGTGCGCTTGCTTTGGCTGGGAAAGGCGCCCCTGAGCAGATGGCACTTGCGAGGAAACTTCTGCATCAGGAAGGGACCAGTCATAGGACAGCCTGGACGGAGCAGTCCCAGAAGAGGGAACAGAATGTGCAAAGCACTGTGACACGGGAAAGAGCTTGACCTGTTAGCCCTGTTTCCCATATCAGGAAGCTGAGACTGAGGCTCAGAGAGGCGAGGCAGTGAGGTCCCAGCTTGGACTTAGGTCTTGTGTTTCCACATCTGGAGGCTTGTGTGTGACCTTAAGATGCCTTGCTGATGCGCTGAACTGCAGGTGTTGAGGCCCACGTGCAGCCCTACTATGGGCTGGGCCTGTGTGGTGGAGTGAACCAGACCACTCCTCGACGGGCACCAAGAAAGGGGAGGGGCTCCGGCTGCCACAGTGGCTGGGAAGGGCCACGGACACACGGTGTCCCGCAGTGTGGGGCAGCGCTGCAGCCAGGGACCATCCCACTCACGCAGCGGGGTGCCTGGGAGAGGTGGTGTGTTGGGGGTTTTACCCACAGCGTCTACCTCTGCAGCACACGTTTGCCGCACACTGGCGGCCCGAGGCTGCCCTGGGTTTTCCAGCACCCTGGCTGAGAGCTCACAGTCTCCAGACGGAGGGCAACCACGAGCCCTGTGGTCAGGCTCCGATTTCCCGTTTTTGGGAGGACTTCTCCCTCGCCGGGTCTGCGGGGGTTTCTCTTCCACGCTGGTAAGAGTCCTCGGGCTCCGTAATTATTACCTCACTGGAGGTTCGGGGCTAAACTGGCTGCGCGGGAGACTTGTGGTCCTGCGGTCTCCAGCAAATGTGAATGTTCACCACGTGGCGCAGGGAGGGTGTCTCCCCCTTCCCTGGCCCGGCACAGAGTCAGGGCCCCACGGCTCCGAGGTGGAGTCACACGGGCTGGGGTGCGTTTCCTTCAGCAGCACAGGGTCTAGTGTGGAGGGCTGCGGAGCTCCAACGCTGATCGCTTTTCCTACCTTATTATTTAAAAAGGGAATAATTTTAATAATACATCTAATAAATAAATTAATTAATTAACAAAACATTAGCATACACTATAGCGGATGTTTTCCTGTTGTGTGTACGTGAGCACCTGTGTAGCTCTGTGTGTCCGTTACCACTGCCAGCGATCGGCGTGCAAAGTGTGTAGTGGTGTCTCCTTGTAGTCCTGATGTGCGTGTTCCTAATGCCAACGGCGCTACACATATTATCAGGTGTTTGTCATCCACATACCCTCTGCGGTGAAGCGTCTGCTGGCGTCTCTTTGTTCATTTTTAATTGGGTTATTTCTTTTCTTCTTATTGAGTTAAAAAAAAGCCAACTCTGACCATTTGCAACAACGTGGATGGAGCCAGAGAGTATGATGCTAAGGGAAAGACAAATACCATATGATCTCACGCTCGTGTGGTATTTAAGAAACAAAACAGGGGCGCCTGGGTGGCTCAGTTAGTTAACTGTCTGACTTCAGCTTGGGGTCATGATCTCCTGATTCGTGGGTTCAAGTCCCACATTGGGCTCTGTGCTGACAGCTTTGGGTTCTGTGTCTCCTTCTCTCCCTGCCCTTCCTCTGCTAGTGCTCTGTCTCTCTCTCTCTGTCACTCAAAAATAAATAAACATTAAGAAAAAAAATAAAACAAGCAATGAAGGAGATAGAGACAAACCAAGAAACAGACTCCTAACTACAGAGAACACACCGATGGTCACCAGAGGTGGGGTGGTGGAAAGAGGTGATGGGGATAAAGGAGGGCACCTGTGATGAGCCCCGGGTGGGGCATGGAAGTGTTGAATCCCAATTATACCGGAAACTGATATCACTTTGTATGTTTGCTAACTGGAATTTAAATAGAAGCTTAAAAAAATCTCTGGGTATAATTGATCCACATGAATTGCATACATTTAAATCATGCAATTTGATGTTTTGACATAATGCATCATCTATGAACTGTCACAATCAAAGAAAATGACATCACATGATGTCACAGTCTTGTGATCAGGCCCAACGTGGAGCCTGCTTAAGATAAGATCCCCTCTCCCTGGGCCTTTCCTCTGCTCATGATCACACGGTGCTCGCTCTCTCTCTCTCTCTCTCTCTCTCTCTCTCTCTCACAAGAAAAAGAAAAGTAAAAAAAAAAAAAGACAATGACATCAGCGCCCCTTCCCTGGCTTCCCAGTGTCCTTTGCAAAGCCTCGCACCCTCCCTTTACCCCGTTCTCAGTCAGCGGCCCCCTTGCCTTCTGTCACATCTCAGGATGCATTTCCTACTTTATATTACTGTGCTCATTGTCTTCAACTGGCTTCCTCCTCTCAGCATGAGTATTTCAAGATCGGTGCATGTCAGAGCACGTCTGGGTCATCGAGTGGCAATCCAGCCTGTGGGTTCCGATGCGTGGTTCCTCTGCTGATGAACGTTTGGGTGGTTTTCAGCTGGGGGCTGTCACAGGCAAAGCCGCTCTTGGCATTTGTCTACGTGCCTTTGCACGGACGTTTGTTTTCCTTTCTCTCAGGCGAATACCTAGGAGTAGTTGGACCATATGGTAAATTAATGTTTATATTTTTAAGAAACTGCCAAACTGTTTCTCAAAGAACTTACATCACTTTGACCCCCACCGACAGTGTGTGTGGGGGGGTCCAGTTTCTCCACACTTGGTGCGGTCAGACTTTATATTTTAGCCATGACGTGAATCGGAAAAGCTTTCTTTCTTTACAATTTGTGTGCCTTTTATTGCTTTCTTATTTGACCTCACTGGCTGATATTTCCACAATGATGTTTCATACCAGTGTTGAGAGTAGACATTTTTGCCTTATTTTCAGTCGTGGGAGGAAAGTGCCCAGGCTTTCAGCATCATGTAAGTATGATGTCAACTGTAGGGTTTTTTTTTTTTTTTTAGAACCCTTTTATCAGATTGAGAAAGTTCTCTTGTATTTCTAGTTTGCAGAGAGTTGTTAAATTTTTTTCTTATTTTTTAAAGTATATTTATTTGAGTAATCTCTGCACCCAACGTGGGGCTCAAACTCACAACCTCAAGATCAACGCTCTTCTGACTGAGCCATCCAGGCGCCCTGAGAGTTTTTTTTTAAAATTGTGAGTAGGTATTGAATTTTGTCAAATGATATGTTGTGTTGATTCACATGGTAGCAGGGTATTTCTTCTTCAGACTCTTAATATGGTAGATTATGTTGATTTTTGGACAGTGAACCAGCCTTGCATTCCTGGGGTCAAGCCCACGAGGCTGTGGTGCGCTGGTCCTTCTTTATATCGATAGATTCAATTTCCTAGTATTTTGTTAAGGATTTTTATGTCTCTGGTGAAGAATATTAGTCTGTAGCTCCCCCCGCCCCTTTTTTTAACTTGCACTGTCTTTGATTTGATATCAAGGTCATGCTGGCCTCATAAAATTAATTGGTAAGTGTTTTCTCCTCTGTTTTCTGGAAGAAATGGTGTAGGGTGTGCTGCCTCTAAATGTCAGCTGAGCTCATCAGGGAGATTTCTTACTTAAAAGGTCTTAAGCCATGAATGAAATTTTAAAAGTAGTTATAAAAACATTCATGTTATCTATTTCCTCTTGGGTGAATTTTGGTAGTTAATAGTTTTTGTGAAAAATTTCGCCTTAAATTGTCAAATTTAAGGGCATAGGGTTCTTCATGGCATTCCTTTATTACACCTTTGGTGTCTGAGTATCTGCAGTGATGTGCTTTCTTGACTTAGGAATGTTAATAATTTGAGACTTCTCCCTGTGTTTTCTTGTGACTCTTGCTGGAGTTTTGTAAATTTTATTATTTTGGAGAACCAGCTTTTTATTTTGTTGATTTTTCCCTATTATTTTTCTCTTTAACTCCATTGATTTCTGTTCTGCTTTCTTTGGTTAATTTTGTTCTTATTTTTCTAGCTCCTTACAGTGAGAACTTAGATCATGGCCTTAAGCCCATTCTTTTGTCCTCTAGGCATAGGACGGGGCGCCCTTCTCTGCCAGTATCGCCCTAGCTGAGTCCACACGCATCACGTCATTCTGTCCTTCCATCCAATTAAAACTGCTTTCTAATTTCTCTGGAGAGTTCCTCTCTGGCCCACGGGTTATTTACATGTGTGTTAGTTTCCAAGTTTTTGAATGTATTCCTGTTATCATTCTGTAATCGATTTCCGGTTTAATTTTATTATCAGAGAACATGTTCTGTATGATTTCAGCTCTTAGGTTGCTTAAGCCTTGTTTTAGGAGCCGGGAAATGGTCGTTGGCCTCTGTGTTCGGCGGGCACTGGAAAAGAAAGTTTGTTTTGCTGTTGGGGGCGTTTTATAAATCAGACGCAACTGTGGGCTGGTGGTGTTCCACTCTGCGTCCTTGCCGGTGGCAGTCGGTGTGTCCCTGTCACCAGGAGAGGGGTGCCGAGGGCCGCCCCCACCATGTGACATAGTTGTTTCTCCCTGTGGTGGCTTGGCTTCATTGTTTTCCTGCAGGTGACATGCTGCTCCCCACCTCCCTGCCCCTGCGTGAAGTGCCTCCACACACAGGGAGCCCTGCACCCCCACTGTGTTTTATCGACCAGCGTTTTATCAGCCTGGGGCCCCATTCAGCCACGGTGGTCCTGGCTGGTTGGCAGGAGTGAAGGCCACTGCGAGGCCCTGCCAGACAGAGGCCCGGGTTCGAGTCTGAGCGCTGCCCCACGAGTGGGTTTTGTGTTGTTAACTGCGCCCCAGTTCCCCGTGGGCGGGCTCTGTGGGGCTGAGTTAGCCCAGCACAGGCTGAGAGGGGGCTCCAGGTATGTGAGTGTTAGCATTTCTGTTGAGACGGGAAGGGTGGGTAGGGAGCTGGGGAGAACAGCCTTGTTATCTCAGAGGAGTCTCTTCTGGACTCACAGAAAAACCCCACGATGGCTGGGGTTGGGGGCTGACGGCAGCCATGCCCCCTGTTGGGGCCCGACACTTCCCCGAAGGACGGGTGGTGAGTTAGAGAGGAGGTGTGTGGCTGATACGGCGACCCGACTCCGTGGGGTTTGCTCCACTCATGGGCCCGCCTCCCACTGGTCATCGCCTCCCCGTCCACGTCTCCCACACACAGACTCAGGCTGCAGCCGCCCCTGAGGACCCGGAGGGGGTGGTTGGGGCCCAGCACAGGCATCAGAGTGATATGTGAGGTCACACAGGGGCTGAGACCACAGGGGGCCTCAGCTTGGTGCTGTGGCCCGTCATCCCGACCCACCCAGCCATGCCCGGGGTCAGAATCCATGCTGTCAGGCCCACACCCAGCGCCCGCTGAGCCCAGGAGGGGAGGAAGTGTGTGCAGCCCCGCCTGCCCGCCAACGCCCAGCCCCGCGGTGCGGGTCAGACCTCCGTGCTGGGAACGGGTCGGGGTGCGGGGGAGTCCTGGCAGCCTCTGAGCCCCCTGCCGCCAAACTGCATTCCAGGACCCGAGAGATGTTCCCTTCAGCGTGAGAAGTGGCAGGAGGAGGCTCAGTGGGAATGGGGCTCAGGACCGGGGGCCACACCGAGGTAGCAAGGCCTGGGGGGCCCCTAGTCCTCAGGGAGGGGGACCTGCAAGGGGGCCTTTTGGGAGTACTTGTTGAGCATTGAATCCCCTCAGAGTCACTTCCTGTGCTGCCGGTGACAGCCGTGGGACCTCAGGCAGGCCACAGTGTCACCCTGAAACTCTTTCTCACCTGTGAAGTGGAACCACAACACTGACCTTTGCATGTGGCCGTGAGGCACAAAATGGAAGAGGGGGCGTGAAGGAGGGCTTGTGAGGAGCCCTGCAGACGCGCTCTGGCTGTCCTGCCCCCACAGTTCCCTTTCCGTCGTGGGGCTCCCTGGCTGCCAGGCTGCACGGTAGGCACGCAGGCGTGAGGGCCGCTGCAGCAGAAATGCTTGGGGGGTTTGCGTCCGGCGCATTGAGCCCGGCCCAGTGCGGGGTATGGAAGGGATGGAGGACCTGCCAAGTAGGGGCTTCCGTTGTGTTGGTGAGCAAGCCACGTGTACGAGGGACAGCCCGTCACAGCTGTGAGAGGCGGCGGGGGAGTAGGGGACAGGCCCGGGAAGTGCAGTCAGGTGGCTCTGGGTCCAAATTCCAGTTTTGCACTTGCTCTGTAACCTTGCAAATGAACTGACCTTTCTGAGTCTGTTTCCTCATCTGTAAAGTAGAAATAGAGATACTCGTCTCACATGCAAATTAAAACCACAGTGAGGTGTATGCATGTCTCACCCGTCAGCTCAGCCAGGATCCAGAAATTGGAGCCCTCCCCATAGTGGCGAGTAGGTGCAGAAGTGGACATTTCCATACCTGCTGCTTAGAGGGGGAGTCGAGATCTCGTCTCACAAAGCGCTCTGGAACTGCCAGTCGGAACGTGAAACCCACACGTCCCTCTGTCCAGCAGTTCCAGTCCTAGAACTGTATCTTAGGAGCACACAGGTGGGGTGACTACAAAGGTATCGATTTCAGCAGTTGTAGCAGCAGATCAACGCAGACGTGACAGGTGTCTGTCAGTGGGGGACGGCTCTGTCACGCAGTAGAGGATCACGTAGCCGTGCCGTGGAAGGGCGGGACTTCACCACAGCCGTGAAATGATTTCCTCAGAGCACAGCCTTTGAGGGGGGCCGGGCTCCGTCCCACGGACACACTTCTGATTTGGGTGGGCACTTCCCAGGCATGCTCCTGCATCCCTCAGGACCCCGTACACCCTCACCCCTGCCTCAGGGACTTACTCCTCCAAAGCTGCAGCCTGGGGGGAGAGTTGGGATGGACCCCTCCCCCCGGGGGTGGTGTGGGAGCCTGTCCCTGCCCACCTGTCACGTGGAGGAAAATTCAGGGAACTCAACAAGGTCCTCAGGAGCCTCCGCGGGAGTGAGTCCCAGCTGCCCCCAGAGGGTCAGCGCAGCCCTGGGCTGTGGGAGAGACTCCGCCCATGTTGCCGAAGGGAGCGGCCTGGTGACGGGAGCTTGTTTCCAGGGTGTGTTTCATGGTCATTTTCTGTTTAGGGCCAGTGATGGAGACCTGCCATTGGCGATAATAATACAGAGCTTCCTTTTAAGATACACTCAATTCGTGTAAAAGGACATGGCGAGAGCAGCTGGGCACCGAGGGCCACGTAGTGCCTCCACGTATGTGAATGGCCAGAGCAGGGAGCCCACAGGGCCAGGGGGCGGAGCACTGGGGGGGGACCCCGGTGGGGAGGACAGGAAGGACAGCTCGGGGGTCCAGGTGATGCTTATGCAGCGTCGTGAGTGTCCCAATGCCACCGGACTGTACACTCGAAAATGGCAAATAGGGTACATTTTACGTTTATTCCACAATCAAAACAACAACAAGAAAGCGGCGGCCGGGTTTGGAGGTGTTCAGTGAACAGCCGTCTGGGGCCTCGGGGTGTTCAGTAAACAGCAGTCCGGGGCCTCAGGGGTGTGATCCTTGTGGGGCGAGTGGGCAGCGGGTGGCAGGCGGTGGGTGGCGGCTGGACCGGCAGCCCATCCCTGGCGGGCGAGCCGCCCAGCACACCTCGCACTGCCCTGTGGCTCCTCGCCGGACCCCCTTTGATCTCCTTTCACGGTCTTGTTGATGTTCCCAAATGGCAGCCCCAAGTGGGGAGCCCTCTCTGTGAAGCCTCGTCTTGAAGGCTGGCCCTGCCTCAAGCCAAATGAAGGTCAAAGAAAACAAGATTTATTTCCAGAGAGACGCCAAAACTATGTTTGCTGTAACATCAGGCATCAGATGATGATGTGGGCCCCCACCGTGGAAAAATACTTCCATCTAGTTTCTTCTATTAATAACGGCGGTCAGCCCGTAAAATTAATGTGTCAACTGCCTCAGAGCTGAGCTATCTCAGGGGCCTTTGATCGCGCCTCGCCGTGGCCGCGGGCCCTCAAAAATGTTTTCACTCCATATTTTCCCTTGATGGGTTTGCAGGAAGGTAATTAAATTATTAAAACTTTAATTGCCTTCCTGTATATAATTATCGCCTGTTAAAGGACACTTTTTATTCACAGGCTGAAAAGCCCTATTTTTTTTTTTCTTTCACTTTTTCTCTCCAGAAATGACCTTGCCATCTGTGTTCTGAACCATTAATATGTTGTGGGAATTTTTTTCTTTTCTGTCATTAATGTTGGTCAGTTTGAAATGGTGCTTTTTGATTTTGAGGGTGAAGATGAACATTCCTTCCTTCCCCTCCTGGTCCCCAGACTGTTCTCACTCAGCCCCTGTACGGAAGGGCCGGGTGGCACCTGAGGAAGGTCATGTCACATGGGCCAGCTCTCAGGGTTCCCCAAGCAAAGGCCGTGCTCACTTCTCTCCCGGGAGTCTGTGCCCTGGGAGGGGTGTTTATTTATTCACTTATAATTTTTTAAATGTTTATCTTATTTATTCTGAGAGAGACAGAGAGAGTGAGCAGGGGAGGGGCAGAGATGGAGAGAGTGCGCAGAGCCCGATGCGGGGCTTGTGTCACCCACCGTGAGATCATGACCTGAGCCGAAATCAAAAGTCAAATGCTTAAATGACTGAGCCGCCCAGGCTGCCCCAGATGTGTTTTCAGATCGGCTCCTTCAGAGAGGGGGCTGGCTTGCCCTGGGTCCCACAGGAGCTGGGCAGTGGGGATGGGAGCCAGGTCTGCTCTGCGGGGGGCGCAGGGAGGGGTCCAAGTGACATGGTGCCAGCGGGTGCTGACCTGCACGTAAAGACCTTTGCTCATCTCGCTCTTCCGCAGTGCTGTTCTTGCTCTTGGAACGAGTCCCTCACGTGGCCCTAGTGGTTCTTGAGATCCTTTGCTGGAAGGAGCGAGCAGAGCAGGGTCACGGCACCTGCGCGGCCCTGCGGCTCTTCCACGAAACTTGCGCCCATCCCGGGTGGCACCGGGGACCCCAGTCTGTGTGGCACGGTGTCCTCCACCTTGTCAAACCCAGTGCTTCCTTTGTAATAGCAGCTGTTTTACCACACCTCCCGGGTGCCCTGGAACGGAATGCACATCACGTGACCTGCCTGCAGACACCATGCCACGAGCGAGGCCGTCACCCTTAGATAAAGGAGAAATGAAAGGGAAGCTGTTTATTCAAAATACACGTTTCGCTCCGTGAGTGCTGACCTGTGCCAGCAGTCGTGGCCAGGTAGTCAGATGCTTCTAGCCTCTTCTCTTGAATGAAATTGGGTTTTACAGAAAATACTTCGTGGAGGATTGCCAAGCCCTTCTTTCCATACTTTAGATGTTAAAATAAGGACTAAATGTACCTGCTTATAGGTGCAGACACCTTCGGGGAGGATGGCAGCCTCAGCAGGGACTGCTCTGGGGGCTGTGTGGGGGCCACTGTGGGGGCCATGTGGGTGCCGTGTGGGTGTCATGTGGGAGCCATGTGGGTGCCATGTGCGGGCCACTGTAGGAGCTGTGTGGGGGCCACTGTGGGGGCCACGTGGGGGCCATGTGGGGGCTACATGGGTGCCGCGTGGGTGCCATGTGGGGGCCACTGTGGGGGCCGCGTGGGGGCCGTGTGGGGGCCGTGTGGGGGCCGTGTGGGTGGCTGGGACACCGTGAGGGCTCACTAGCCCTCGCCATGTTTGGATGAACAGTTTTTAGTGAGGCTTCAAGCCCAGCAAATTATAGTCTTCACTTTACATGTAGATGCACCCTTGGGAAATTCAGGGTATGTTAAAATCATTAAAAAAAAATGCTTCATATCTGTATGTAAAAAAGAATCACATTCCAGGCTCAAAAAATTAGAAAATAGAATTTGAGCTCCATCAGTGTCAAGACTTGCATAGGATGTGGGGCATTTCCTGACCAAATGAGGCCATGTTGCCCATTGCAGGATGCCAGCCATCCCGGCCTGGACCCGCCTCCCATAATGCCAGTCATGCGCCATCAAAGTGACAGCCACATGGGTCCCAGGCGCCCGCACCCACCAGGCAGCAGCTTGCTTGTGTGGAGAATCCCCAGTGCAGAATTACACAGTGCCAGGCATTTAGGTTGCAGGAATTAGGATGAAAAAACTCAACCTATCTCATGATTTTGTGGGTCAGGAATTGGTGGGGGGGGCTGCGCTTAGCTGGGTGGTTCTTCTGCCCTGTGACACATCCATGGAGGTCACCTGGTGGCATTCAGCTAGTTGTTGGGCATTCTGGTGGTCCAGTGCCCTTGCCCTCACGTGTCTGGTGCCTCTATGGGGGTGGCTGGAAGGCCGGTGCGGCTGTAGCCGTCACCTGCAGGCGGCTGCCCCAGCATGGCGTTCCAGGGACCGGATCAGCTCAGGGCTCGTGGAGTGAGTGTCCACAGAGACAGCACAGAGGCAGGAAGGGCCTCTTACGTGTAGCCGTGGGCAACCCGAATTCTCTGACAGCCACGGCCCTGGGACTGGCCTCGATTCAGGAGGCAGGGATCAGACTGCCTCTCAGGGGAAGAGGAGGGAGAGACCACATTCATCCTTGACCGTTCACGGCTCTTTCCTTCAGGCCTTGGTCTACAGAATGTGGCTGATTCCCTCGGTGTGGCCCTTCAGGAGCAGGGTCACTGCAGAATAGAGACTGGCTAGTCCTCTGTAATGGTTACAGCCGCCTGCACGCACGCTGCTTGTCACACACGGCCCTGAGGCCCGCACGCACGCTGCTTGTCCCGAGCCAGCAGCTGTGGCCTGCTCTAGCCCGCAGCTGCACTGGGGGCCAGACTGGCGCCCAGTGAAGGCCTCGGTGCACACTGGCAGCTGCACGGGCTCCAGCCGGGTAGAGAGAGAGTCTGTCCGGCTCACGTCATGCTGCAGAAAGCCATCCCACGTGACTTTCATCTCTCAGAAATCAGATGTGTCTGTGGTAGGGCAGTGGCCACCCAGGCGTCAGAGCAGGGAGGCTCCAGCCAGGGCTGGAGAGGCCTGGGGCACACAGGAGATGTTTTGCTTTTTAAACAGCTTTATTGAGATAAAACTCACCTACCATACTTCTTACCCACCGAAAGTGCACGATTCAATGGGGTTTGGGGCAGATTCACAGTGTTCTGTTCCCCATCACCTCTGTCTCATTCCGGCACATTCTCCCCCCTCCAAAATGAAGCCCTGTATCTGTGAGCAGTTCCTCCCTGGGCCCTCAGCAGCCAGGAATCTGCTTCCGACCTCGGGATTCGTGTGTTCTGGACGTTCCATGTAAATGGCATCACACAGCGTCTACCCCCGTCACTGAGCATGGTGTCCTCAAGGTGCGTCCATGTTGTAGCCGGAACCTCACCGCTGAGACAGGTGGGGAGAGCATCTGGTCCAGCTGCGTCACTGCACGTGTCCCCGGCCTTCCAGACACCCACCCCTTCCTCTGAGCTACTGGGGGAGGGCCAAAATCCAGCAAACAAACCGGGTCCTCATTATTTATTGCCCCGTCTCTGCTGAGGAAAGCCTGTGTCTACCCCCGTTTCCCCTCCTTTTGAAATCAAGAATGAAGTGTTTGATTTTGGAGGATGTGGGACCCAAAAGGAAGAATAACAGGATTTCATTTTTTCCCCATTGGTTTTCAGTGTTTTAAAGCAAGCAGAACATTAAGGAACATGTATTTCATACAAGTTACTCTTTAAAAAAATTTTTTTTAATGTTTATTTTTGTGAGAGAGAGGGACAGAGTGCAAGCAGGGGAGGGTCAGAGAGGGACAGAGTCAGAATTTGAAGCAGGCTGCAGGCTCTGAGCTGTCAGCACAGAGCCCGACTCGAACAGAGCGGGGCTCGAACTCACAAACAGCGAGATCATGACCTGAGCTGAAGTCGGACACATAACTGACTGAGCCCCCCAGGTGTCCCCACAAGTTATTCTAAGGACTGGGGGGTCCTGAGATGTTTCTCTATCCCCTTTGTCTTTTACACACGCACACTCATGCACACATACAGGGTCTGTGTGTATGAAAGACACACAAGTGTGCACGCACGCACAGACTCTCCCCAGTGTCCAGCCCATGCGTACGTGGACTGTGATTATGCAGCTAAAACTGAGGCCAGACGTGAAAGGCTCAGAGAGGCTCTACGAGGGACATGGCTGGTGGCAGGGTCACAGGGCCCACGGCCGGCTTTGTGTGGGGTCTCGGTGTGCTCTCAGCTCGTGGCCTGAGTGGCGACCGTGTAGACCCCCCATGTCCCTGCCCGAGTCTGCCACTCATGGCCCCACTGCCGTCTTCTGTCCCAGTGAGCAGCGTGGCACGTTCTGCTTCAGCAGCACCCTCGGAGGGACCCCGGCTGCACAGGGGCCTCCTTGTCCTGGGAAGATGACTCGTACCGCAGGTCCAGGGCTTCAGCTCCCACCATGAGCATGTGGGGCGGGAAAACATTTCACAATGGGAAATGGGCCGGACTCGCTGGCGGAGAGGAAGTATCTGCTGCAGGCCCGTTTGGTCTCAGGGTATGATTTCAAAGGTCCCTGTTTTGAAATTATGAGACCACCAAAAAAGCATACCGGGGCCAAAAATGACTGTAAAAGGTAATAATTGTTAATAGCTTGGCGTCCGCCGAGTCATTCGAGCCGCCTGGTGTTGGCGGACATAAAGGACAACATTGTAAGCAAATAGGAAGGCCGCAGCCTGGCTGTAAAACCGTTAACCACACCATAACTAAATATTAAATGTGAGTTTTTAATTCAATTTATAGTTTAAATAAGGATTTTTGCACCGACTTAGAGGGCAGAGGGGTTGCTCAGTGGTACAGAGAGAGGGTGCTCTTAGCGCTCTGCTGCTGTTATAACTACAGCAGTGACCTTGACCTGGACAGTCCTGGGGGGTTCTAGGCATTTCCTGTGCATTTCAGGACATTTAAAAAAATGTTTTATTATTTTATTTTTGAGAGAGAGAGAGAGAGCGAGCGAGCATGAGCAGGGGAGGCGCAGAGATAGAGGGAGACACAGAATCTGAAACAGGCTCTAGGCCCTGAGCTGTCAGCACAGAGCCCAATGCAGGGCTCAAACTCATGAACCGTGAGATCATGACCTGATCGGACCAAAGTCGGACGCTTAACCAACTGAGCCACTCAGGTGCCTATACACATTTTTAACAAGAGCTGTATGGTCCGAGACTGGGGTGCCCACGCCTCCTGGGCTGGTCACTGCTGTGGGTCTGCTAGCAGAGTGGTCCTCACTGCTCCATCATTGGCTCCCGAAGCCAGCTGCATGGCCTCGAGTTGGCTGTCCATCCTAGGTGGGCCTGCCAGGTCCTAGCTGAAGCCGGACTTTCTCTTTACGTGGGTTTTTGCCCTGACCTTCAGGCTTCCCCAGCATACCCCAAGTGGTTCACAAGCGCAGGGTTTCTTTTTCTTTCATAGTTTATTGTCAAGTTGGTTTCCATATAACACCCAGTAGTTATCCCAAGTGCCCTCCTCCATGCCCATCACCCCCTCATCCCCTCCCCCCACCCACATCAGTTCTCAGTTTGTTCTCAGCATTCAAGAGTCTCTCATGATTTACCCCCCTCCCTCTCCCCACTATTTTCCCCNGAGATCATGACCTAAGCGAAAGTCGGACGCTTAACTGACTAAGCCACCCAGGTGCCCCCTCTGTTGTTCATTTTTTGAGGAAGCTCCACACTGTTTTCCAGAGGGGCTGCACCAGCTTACATTCCCACCAACAGTGTAGGAGCGTTCACTAGGGCAGGTTTTAAGGAGTTACAGGAAGAAAGACTTTTCACTGAAGGTGTTGGCAGTGCATGTGTGTTGGATTTCTTGGGGGCCCGGGAGGGGTGGCCGCCCGCTCACACGGTCTTTGTGCCCTTCACAGCCCAACCAAGGGTTATGAGGGTGGCTGGGTATGCTGAACTTTAAATAAAAGTGAAGGTCACTTTTTTGTCTCCCATGAAAACTACACGTGTGTCGTAGAGAATCTGGACAATTCATAACATCTAAGAAAATGAAGATCACGCATGACCCCTACACTTAGTTCTTTTTTTTTCTTTAAATGTTTTAAATTTATTTCTGAGAGAGAGAGAGAAAGACAGCATGAGCAGGGGAGAGTCAGAGAGGGAGACAGAGAATCCGAAACAGGCTCCAGGCTCTGAGCTAGCTGTCAGCACAGAGCCTGACACGGGGCTCGAACCCACGAACCGCGAGATCATGATCTGAGCCGAAGTCGGACGCTTAACCGACTGAGCCACCCAGGCGCCCCTACACTTAGTTCTTTTAACATTCTAGTTTGCTTGCTTGTATTCTTTTTCAAGCCGAGCTACCCTTCTGTTATAGCCTTGACGGCTGCATGGACTGCCACCGCCAATGCCCGGGGCTGTGCTGACGGTTCCTGTGATGCTGGCTTAATGGTGGGAAGGGCGCCGTGGACCATCGTTTCTAAGGACCGTTTCCTGGAGCTCCAGGCGGCTGCTCGGGGTAGCATAGGGAGCATGCACCGAGGTCGGCCGTGAGCCTGGGTCACCAGGTGTCACACCTGCTGGCTTGTCCTGGCTGGTCTGGTACCTAGTTATATAGGTGCTGTGTGAATCTGTCCTTGGGGCTTCACGGGTGGACAGATGGGCGGGCGTAAGCGAGGGTGTGCGGGCCGGAGCTCCAGGCCAACCTCTGCAGGGAGCCATGGGGGGACGTATCACTGCCTCTGGCCTTCACCAGCTGGACAGCAAGGGGACGCGCATCTTGGGGGAAGCCCTCTGTCCACAGAGTCCCTTCCACACCCCTGGTCGGGGAGACTGACCCTGCCTGTCCACTTCTCCAGGTTACCTCACCCTGGCCTGCTGGCTGGCCCGCCACAGCCTGGGAGTATGAGAAACCCTCCCACAGCACCCCCACTGCCCGCCAAGGCTGTGGGACCCCTGCACACCCTCCGGCCTGAGATCCTGTGTGCAGGTTTTATTTTGCTAAAGGTCCCTGTCTGTGCTCTATGCATGGACTTACCCCAGTCCTTGATGTGCTATAATCAGAGAGTTGTATTCGTTTTTGGGGATATATTCGCGAGGCCTGAAGCAAAGAAGGCTTTCTGATTAACTCTCAACTCAACCAGAAAATCAGTTCTCCAAAGCCAGAAAGCCTGGGTTTGAATCTTGGCTTGGCTGTTCAGTAGCTGTGTGACCTTGAGCAAGTCACTCACCCTCCCTGAGCCTCTGCTTCCTCATCTGTGAAATGGGGACAAAAATTGTTATCTGCCTCATAGGGTGGCTATAGAGATGTAGAATAGCTATCATGATTAAGCAATAGCTACTCATTAATTAATAATACAGATGATCTCTCAGTGTTTGTCACTGACATTCCCACTAAGTCGTGCTGTTATTTAATAGCGATGTTATCATCCGACTTGCATTTCAGTGTAGGATGTGCATGAGTCCTTCCCAGATGGGCTCAAAATCAATTTTCAGGGAAGAAGAATGCCCCAAGTTTCAATTTTTGAGTAGGTAATTCAAAATACAGACATTACAGGGAGGGCCCAGTTCTCGCCGTGATGTCCCCACCAGACCTTTAGGTCGGCCACGCTCCATGCCCCCTCAGCCAAGCCCCCCGCCCCATTCCTCAGCCTCTCCCAGGCCTTGGGCACCTATAACTCCCTCTCCCAGTGTTTTGTGATCTTAGAAATCAGTGTTTTCCAACAAATGACTTTCTAAAATCTGTGGCCCTCTGTCCAGAGCTGGGGGGTCTGCATTCTCATTTCTGTGCATAATCCTTATTCGGAAAGTTCCAGGTGGAAAACTCCTAGGGGACGTGAGTAGAGGGTAAGGTGCCTCTGAACGGCCGTGCCCTCTGGATGCTGGAGTCGGGGCGATATGCTTGCTGAGCTGACCGCTCTCGGCCAGGTTCCCGGGGTCTTTGGGGGCTGGCTCCCACCTCCTTCCCCAGTGGTCAGCTCTGTTCCCTCCAGCTTGGCTTTGTGCCTTTCCACGTGGGTGACACGCTTTGCCACGCCAGCACTTTGGGTGACACATAAGGATTTGTTTGAATCATGTGCTGTCACCAAGGCACTTCCTTTCTCCTCCCAGATAGTCCTCACATTCCAGGTCCAAAGCCGGTCTCTGATCTGTGCCTTTGTCTCCACCTGCTGCCACCCCGCTGCCCAGCCACTGGCGGTTCCAGCCGGACTCGCAGGCAGCCAGCCAGGCGAGCCAAGTGAGGGGTGTGTGACCCCAGAACACAGCACCCTGGTCAGAATCGTTCCATGGCTTCCTCTTACCCTTATGAGAAGGTCCAGGTCCCTCCGGTCTCCCCACCCCTGTCCCTGTGCCCCCCCTGGCCTGCCAGCCTCCAAGGGGCTCTGGGCTACGAGGGACCCTCCACGCACGGGGTCCCCCGCCTGGGACACTGTCCTCCGCTCCTGCCCTATGGTCTTGGTTCATCTTCATGCTTTGGCTTCAAGGGTGCCTTTTGTGACGCCCTGTCCAGGCACATCCTCCCCTTTCTCTGTGTTTCCTTCTGTTTGTGCCTCCGGCTCGGGTTCTGGCGCACCGGCCGAGCTTCGTGTGCTAATTTGCGTACGTGATATCTGGCTCCTGTCAGACCGTGAGCCCTGGGAAGGTGGGAGCTTCGGTTTGGTCTCCTGGAGCTTCTTCAACAGCTAGCACGTGACTTGTAGAGGCTTGTTGAGTGAATGAGTGAAAAAGACAAAGGGAGGGAGAAAGGAGGAAGGAAGGGAGGGAGGAGGGAAGGAAGTGGAAGGAAGGAAGAGAAAGGCAGGGAAGAAGGAAGGAGGAAGGGGGAGGAAGGAAGGGAGGAAGGAGGAAGGGAGAAGAAGGAAGGAGAGGAAGGAAGGCAGCCAGGAAGGAAGGAAAGAAGGAAGAGGAAGTAAAAGGAAGGAAAGGAAGGGAGGGAAGGAGGAAGAGGAAGGAGGGAGAAGAAGGACGAGAAGAAAGGGAGGGAGGAAGGGACGGAGGGAAAGAAGGGAGGAACATTTTCCGGAGCTGACGTTTGGAGGGGATTTTCACACCTGACATTCTCACGGAGACGTTCTCATGGCTGCTCGAGAGGAGAGGTCGTGTTTTGAGTGTCCTGCCAGCACACTCTTGGCCCTTACCTCTCACCCGTAGTGGGTTTACCTGGACCTGTAGGGGTCCCTGCCCGCCGACCCCACGGGCGTCAGGCAGTACACGCAGACACCCGGGGGGGGTCAGGGCACAGCTATGCCTGCAGCCCACGGCACCGGTGGTCTGGGGCCTGTGTGTACCCCCTGTGGGGTTTTGGCTCCTGCTGTGCCTCCTTCCTAGAAGGCCCCCCGGACTTCTCGAACCTCGCCAGGCCCAGCCGAGGCCCAGCAGGCCAGGTCGCCGCCCCCCACGCCCTCCTCCACGCCCACCGTTTCTGTCTGTGCAGTGGGCAGTCCCAGCCCCTCCTGTGCTTGGGACGCCAGTAGACAAACGTCTTTCTGCAAAGAACAGCAGCCTTTGGACGAGATGTCATTTCTCATAGTGGTTCTGCTCGGGGTGTCTGCCCAAGAAAAGTGAGAATAGGCGCACAGACCTGTACGCAGCCGAGCATATTCACGTGTCCATTAGCGGCAAACGGGTGCGCGAGGTGCCATCTAGTCAGACGGTGGGATTGTGTTCAGCCCTGAAAAGGAGTGGCGTCCTGCCACGTGCGCAGCGTGGGCGAGCCTCCGGAATGTGCCATGCGAATCCCGTTGATAGGAATGTAGGGAAGAGGCAGGTCCGCAGAGACAGGAAGTAGCCCAGTGGCCCCTCAGGGCTGGGGGCGCGGACCAGGGCAAGACTCCCAGTGGCTACGGGGTGCCTCCTTGGGGCGCTGCAGTGTTCTAGGGTTCCTAGTGGTGACGGCTGCACAGTTTTGTGAAGATACTCAAAACCACTGAATTGCACACTTTAAAGGATTTTAAGGTATATGATTTGATCTTAATTTTAAGGAGGAATCCATTGTTTTCTTATTTTGGCCTCATTCCTATTCCCCCTTCCCTGGTATTTGCTGGGCACTGTTTGGACTGTAAGACTTTTGTTTTTGCTAATGAAATGTGCCCTCAGTGTTTGCTCAAGGCTGCCACGGAGGTTCAGACCTAATATGGTAAGTCCGATCCCCCCAACCGTCCCGGGAGAGCGCTGTGAATGTCATAACGGGGCGGGGGGCGGGCCTTTACAGCAGGTGCTGGCGCAGGGGTCCTGCCCACAGTCTCCCACGAGCGGCAGGGCGGCTGGGGCAGGGCAGTGCTTCCCACTGGCCACATCCAGTGCCCCACTGGTCGCCCAGGCAGGGCTAAGAGAAGTGTGCCCGCAGGCTGCTTCCGTGGAGGGGGCAGCGCATAGGTGGGATCTGAGTCCAGAGCCACCTGCGCCTCTCACCTCCACAGGAGAAGGTCCACGCCACCCTGGGCTTCCTTCAGAAGCAGCGGAAAATGTATACGGGGAAGCATGGTGACAGTCTTTTTTTTTTTTTTTAATGTTTGTTTATTTTGGGGGGGAGGCAGAGCATGAGCAGGGGAGGGTCAGAGAGAGAAGGAGACACAGAATCTGAAGCAGCTCCAGGCTCTGAGCTGTCAGCACAGAGCCCGACGTGGGCCTTGAGCCCATGAGCTATGAGATCATGACCTGAGCAGAAGTTGGACGCTTAACTGACTGAGCCACCCAGGTGCCCCTGCCAGTCTTGTTCAGATTTCAGTTCCACCCTTTAGGAGCTTAGAGAAATCCCTGGGCCTCAGTTTTCCTGTCTTCCAAATGGGGCGGTTCTGTGCTGTGTTATGAGTTAAGCTGTGTTGAGCCCTTCCAGTGGTGCTGTCTGGCCGCGGTGGCTGTGACAACATTCCCATGTAGAGGCCTTTGGACAGTCAGAGAGCAGAGGCTGGGGCACCTGGGGGGCTCAGTCATTTAAGTCCGAGTTTAGCGCAGGTCATGATCTCACAGCTCGTGAGTTCAAGCCCTGTGTCGGGCTCTGTGCTGACAGCTCGGAGCCTGGAGCTGCTTCAGATTCTGTGTCTCCTCTTTCCCTGCCCCTCTTCTGCTCATGCTGTCTTTCTCTCTCTCAAAATTTAATAAACATTTTTAAAAAATTAAAAAAACAAACAAACCAGAGAGCAGAGAGCAGAGGTTGAATGTGGATCCTTGTCTCCCAGGGACAGAGGTCAGTAGGATGCCTCTAGGCTCCTGTAATTTCATTGCCTTCTGGTCACTCGGCCATAAGCCCAGAAGGCGTCCACCCCTGCGCTGCCCTGCCCCAGTGACACTGCCCTGGTGTCTGGGGACAGTGGGGCCTAGAGAGTGACACCCTCCAATGGACACGAGTTTATTTTTATATCAGACGCACATGCCGGAGTGGGCGCGCTCGCACGGCCCCACGGCCCAGCTGCAGTGAGCGGGTAGGAGCCTCCTCCCGTCCATGTGGAGCGGCCCGCCCTCCTGGCCTGTGCAGGTTGTCGAGGGGCATGAACTGAAGGCACTTTTAGGACATTTTCACCGCCTACTGTGACCCCTCACNCCTAACCCCCCCCCCCCTCCCCCAGCAGCCGCTAATCCACTTTCTCTCTCCTCACTTGCATTTTCTGGACATTTCATGTGAAAAGAATCATGCGATATGTGGTCTTTCATGTCTGTCTGGCCCCTGTGCAGCTGTGAGGGTGTGTCCACACCTCAGCCGTGTCTGTGCCTCGATCCCGGTGTGGCCGCGGTGCTGCTGTGTGGATGGTCCGCGTGTGGTCATCACTCATCTGCTGGTGGATGCTGCGTTGTTCCGGAAAATCGGGTTCCTGCTTGGTTCTCTTTCTTCTACTGAAGCTCGTGTTAATGTTTATTCACATGTGACTGTATGTGACCATACATGTGTATATGCGTGCACACATGCATGTGCATGCCTGTACACACATATACATGTTTGCACACGTGTGTGCGCATGCATGTGTATCCACACACATGCATGCGTATACCGGTGTACATCCCTGTGCCCATGTGTTTTGTGCGTGCGCATGTGCACACGTGTGTGTGTGTGTGTGTGTACACATGCATATCTATAGTCTTGAAGCACCTCGCATGCTTCCTTTAATACACATGGGGTTGTTCTTCAAATCACTGTTCAGTGTGTATTTTGTGCCGCATCTCCCAGCTGTGCGCATGGCCCCTGGGCGAGTCGTCCCCTGTCTCGATTCCTGGTGGGGTGGCCGCACAGCCTCCGTCCCGCTGGCCGGTCGTGAGCGCCACGCCAGGTAGTCCTGACTTGACGCCATGCCCCAGGGTGATGGCGCCCAGAGGAAGGAGCAGGACTCTGGCACATGGACGGAGCTCAGGGGGCTTGTCTGTTCTGGGTTAAGGGACAATGCCCCCTCGCTCCCAGCACGTGCCCGAACGCTTTCTCTGGCGCTGGCACTTGGCTTCTTTGGCAGGTAAAGGGGATGGGGTCTGTCTTCCAACTGGCAGCCAG
>NW_027528369.1:9543640-9581849 GCF_008692635.1 Crocuta crocuta | reverse complement strand
ACCCGGCCCCGAGCCTCTGAGCCTGGCTGTGCGGCAGCTCCTTTGCGGGGCTCCCTGGGACTCGACTTGTGGGTGGTCAGACTTCTGTGGACATGGCTTCGAGATGCTGTGCTCTCCATTGATTTGACTTTGGGGTCAGGCCCGGGGGGCACGAGAAACCCTCTGTGGGGAACACAGCAGAAACAGCCCCTTGGCCGGGCGTGCCCTGGGCCGGGTCATCACTGTGGTGGGGACGAGGGCCGTGACAGTGGCTCTGTTTGCAAGCGCTGGCTTTGTGCTGGGTGCTCCTGTGAGCATTGTGTGTGAGCCGAGCTGCCCCGGGACCGCTGAGAAGGACGCTGGGGTGAACCTGTTCAGGGAGCGAGTCTGGCACCCAGCTGTGCCTAGAGCACCTCCTACCTGCCTGCCGTGCTTTCTCCAAAGAGCCGGCTCCTGGCCCCTGCGGCCATGATGAGAACAGGGACAAGGACCGTGTGCACAGTAGCCACGCATGCGCCCGGCTGGTGCTGTGAGCACTTTGTGCAGACTCCACAGAGCCGCACGCTCCCATTTCACGGGCTGCACGAGCGAGGCCAGGCCAGGAGGAGCGGCGGAGGACACGTGCTCGGCACCGGCCAGAGGGGAGCAGTGCCCCGCGCACACTGGGCCGTGGGGGTGGCAGCACAGCCCCCTGCAGAGCTGTGGTCCCTGCGCGGGGTTCTGGTCAGCGAGGGGGCAGGTTCCTGGCCCTGCCCTCCCGGCCCCTGTCCTGGCCCAGGGCCCAAGGCTGCAGTCTGCTTTCCAGACAGGAAACATGAATCAAAATAACACGACACACTCCACCGTAATTAGCGCTGTAGCGTGAGGCTGAGCGCGGCCTTAATGAGGAGCAGGCCTCTGCCGCCAAACCTGCCAGCCGTGCCCCGTCCCCCCCCTCCCCCTGCTCCTCAGGGGCAGAGGGCCAGGCGGATGACAGGACGGACCGAGGGCCAGAGGGAGGGACATGGGGGCCCTGTGTGCGCATCGGTTTGTCTTTTGTGTTTGATGCAACTCGAGTTCCTCGGACGCCCGGCTTGCTGTGGACTTGGCGAGGGCCTTGCGCTCTCCGGAGTCTGTCTGCAGGTTTTCCGTGGGGGTCTCTGGCTGTGAAGGAAGGGGGCTTGCCGAGACCCTGCCGCCCCTCGCTGGCCCCCCACCCTCTCCCCCCGCCATCTCTGCTCTGTGCCTGCGTCACCAGGTGTCCGTGAGCCTCTGTGCCCGCCCTCGCCCCGTCCGTGTCCCCGTGTCCTTCTCTCACCTCTGCTTCCCCCGTGCTTCTTGCCTCCTCCCTGCTCCCCGGTNCTCCCCCCCGCCAGCTCCCCCCCTGGCTGACCTCTGCTTCCCCGGTGGTCTTCCCCATGGTCAGCTGGGTGAAAGGTCGCGTGGCTGCTGGAGGAGGGCCCGGGGTCTTTGAGGGCATCTCACTGGGTGTTCCCCACGTGAGGGCCTCGGACCCCGAGGGACCCAGGGGTCTGCGGGCAGCCCCTCCCCTCACTTTCCATGTCCCTTTAACACAACATCTGTGCGCCTTGTGGGAGTGCCGCGGAGTATTAGGTACAGGCCCGGGGAGGCCCGCTGGCCGGTTTCTTTCCTGTTTTCCTCGCTTGGCAACAGGAGACGGCTCCTGATCATCAGACCAGGGCCAGGCCGCTCAGCACCACGAGGCCTCAGTTTCTTTGTCTGCCGGATGGGAGCAGTGTCATGTTGACTCCCTGCTCAGTGAATGGTCCCCATGGTGTGTTTGCTGGGCTCAGGGCTAGCTGTGTCCACGCACATTAGCTCACGGGACTGTCCCCACACTGTCCCAATGTGGACGAGGTGGCACTTTTAGGAGTCAGAGGTCAGGCTCAAAAAGGTTGAATAACTTGGCCAGAGTCTGCCATCATGAGTTTGTTTATTCGTTTATGCTCTCACCCAATGTGCCGCAAGTGGTGGTATATTTTGGGCAGCATGTCAGACGCCATGGGCACCAGGGAGACTGGGGCCGGTGTGCTGTGTACCCTCCAGCCCCTCCAGTCCAGTGGGGCACAGACTTACCACATCATCGCACAGGTAGCAAACCTAAATACTGACATGGCGCCGTGAGCCTGTCTGACCTGGTCCTGGGGGTGAGCCAGCCTTTCCCTGACACTAGGGCTCCGTGGTGAGGTTCCTTAAATGAAGGGGGTATCATTCCTAACAGTGCTATTGCTGGGTCATAGGGTAGCTCTGTTTTTAGTTTTTTGAGGATGGGCACTGGGTGTTGTATGGAATTCAATTTGACAATAAGTTATATTAAATAGATAGATAGATAGATAAAATGAAGAGGGGTTAAGAAATGAGAGGGAAGCAGTCCAGGTAGAGGGACTAGCATGTGCAAAGGCCCTGGGGCGAGACAGAGCCTTCTGTGCTCATGGGAATGCAGCAAGCTCTCAGGACTGGAGTTAGTAGTGAAACATGGAAGCTCAAGGTGGGAGGGCGAGTGGCTGGGGGCTGGAGGCCACCAGGGAGAGGTGGTCTTCCCCGGACTTGTGGTGCATGCAGCGTGAAGACAGTCTTCAGGTCGTTTCTAAAATGTGTGAGCAGCGGTGGATGCTGTAGATGCCTCGTCCCGGGTCCCCGGGCCCCTCAGTTCACCTGCGGCACTGGCAGCCCAGCCCCAGGCAGCGGCCAGCCCCCACCCTGAATCGCTGCTTTCTCTCTCTCCTCCTTGAGAACATTCTTTGGCACCTGGGGGCTTGCTTCACCGTCTCCTGAGCGCAGCCTGGATGTGAGGAGACGGGTGTGTCCTCCTTGTATGTGGAAGGGGGGACGGCCGACTGCCCGACTCTGTGCCCTCCAGGGGCAGTTCTGGGCACGGGGTCACGTCGTCTGCAAGTAGAGGCCCCTCTACTTCTTCCTTTGCAATTTAGGTGCCTCTTTTTAAGGATTTTTTAATGTTTATTTTATTTTGAGAGAGAGAGAGAGAGAGACTCCCAGACAGGCTCTGCACTGTGAGCACAGAGCCCGACACGGGGCTTGAACCCACGAACCGGGAGATCATGACCTGAGCCGAAGTCGGACGCTTAACTGACTGAGCCCCCAGGTGCCTCCAATTTACGTGCCTCTTATTCCTTTTTCCTTGTCGCGTGGCTGGGACTTCCAGCACCATGTTGCGTAGCCATAGAGCACGTGGGCATCGCGGTCTGGGTCTCGATCTTAGGGGAAGGCCTTCAGTCTCCCCGTGGAGTCTCACGTGGGCTGTGCATTGGTCATAAATGTCGTTTATCCTGTTGAGGAAGTTCCCTCCTGTTCCCAGTTTCCGGGTGTTTTTTGTTTTTGTTTTTTAACTATGAAAGGGTTGGGTTTTGTCAAACGCCTTTCTGTGCCAACTGGGATGACCATGTAGCCCCCGGCCCTGCTCCGGCCTGGTGGCGGTTACGCGGACGGAGCCGTCCCTGCGTTCCTGGGACGGACCCCACTTGCTCATGGCGTGGGAGGGCGTTTCTGTGCTCCAGCTGCTGGTACCCCAGATGCCGGCCTGCGGCTGCCCCGTGGTGGAGGTGGGCGCTCTCTGGGGCGTGTTCCGCACACGTTCTCAGAGGCCCCGTGGGACCGAGTCCCGTGTGCCCGCAGTGCACAGGGCACCCCTGACTGCTGTGCGTCCTTTCTCTGCCCAGCTTGTTTCCTCACCTGTGGTTGCCGGGCTCACCCCTCCCCAAACTACTTCCTCTCATGTCCTCATGTCCGATCAGCTTTGAGAGGGGCAAGAACTCGGGGAAGTCAGGCTGATGTGCAACAGTGTCATGCATAAGACCTAATTCTAAAAAGTGACATTCACGAAAACAAGATCAAGAGCTTACTTTAAAAAAAAGAAAATTCTTTTCCCTCAAAGTTTTATACATTTTCAGTATTTAAGCATTTTCCAAACCACTTTGAATTTTATTTTTTTCTTAGCATAAATAGCAAGTATAAAGCAAATATGCTTTTTTCCACCATGTCCTCTGACACCCAGGAGACGGTCCCTGGGGGAGCACGGATGTTACTGTATTGTGTGNAGGGTGGGAAGCTGGGTGGCGGGGGCCGAGGCTGGGCCCCGGGGCTGTCCTAGCTGTGCCGGTCTCCGTGCACCCACTGGACTTGACCCGGGAGCGTCTCCTTTCCTCTCGATGAGACGGCCGCCCGCCACAGGTCAGGGAGCCCACGGTGGGCCCAGTTCATGGAGGAGACCCTTTCTCTTCCTTCAGTCGGCTCTCGAGAAGGGCAGTACCATTGATTATATGTCGTCCAGAGCTGCCCCTGCCCCACACGTGGATGCCCAGGGAGCGGGGGGCAGGATGTGTCCCTGGCTTCCATACGCACTCCCTGCATTTTGTGGTGATTAAGAGCCTGGGTCTGAGAGCTGACCAGGCCTGGGTTTGAATTCTGTCACTTAATTTGCTGGGGCAAGCCATTTACTGGCCCCGAGACTCGGTTTCCCCTTCTGTCAAATGGGTGAGGGAGACCAGGCATGTCGGCATGCCGCCCGGTGCCCGGGCAGGCCATGGCTAGTGAATGTGCTCGCTGGTCCGGCGCACAGCTGCTGGCTGCCTTTTCTACGCCTGGACCCCCGCAGGTGCCGGGGAGACTCCTGTGGACAGAGGGGCATTTCATCATGGCAGGCGGAGAGGGGGCAAACATGTCACATGAGGTCAGGTGGCGTCTGCTGTGGAGGGAGGGACAGGGCAGGGGGTGCGGTGCAGCCGGCTCTGGACTTGGACCAGGGAAGGCCTCCGGGGTGAGACGGCTTCCGACTCCGCACAAGAGAGAGGCTGACATTTGGAGAAGGGCGTCCAGGCAGAGCAAGGAGTGGGTGTACAGGCGCAGGGGCTGGAGGGGCTGGGGTTGCGCCCTGAGGCCGTCGTGTGACCCGAGCTGGGTGTGGGCTGCAGGTGGAGGGCCTCGCTGGCCTCGCGCTGGTGCTTGGACGGGTCCTGAGGGAGGTGTGCTATTGGAGGGTGCTGGTCAGGGAGCGGTGGGGGATCCTTGACATCACAAAGGGTCCCTCTGGGTGTCGGGCCCATGGGGAGGGCCCCCCCAGGCTGCTGCCGCGGCCCAGGTGACAGGCGGTTGAAGGCTGGTTGCAGGTGGAGGAGGAGGAGACGCAGGATCTGTCCCGACTAGCAGAGGGGCCGGGCGTGAGTTCCCAGGGAGAAGGGGCTTCGTGCACGTTACCTCATGTCACTGTCAGGACTCAGGGCCGGTGGCCTGGAAGGGCCGCAGATGTCCCTTACCTACGACGCTCCCACAGACCAAGGGCTCCGCTCTTTGTCGAGAAACTGTGTTGGACCAAGCGTGGCAAAGCAGGTTTATGCCTGGTGGGGGGCTCATGACCCCCTTTCTGGAGTTAGAGGGTGTCCCTTCCAAAGGGAAGTCCTCATGGGTCCGGTGGGGGTAATGGGCCAATCTGTCTAAGTCTGCCCTCCCTGGGGCGGTCTAATTGCCCATTTAACCTTTGTGGGCGCTTAATTAAGGATGTTTAGTCTGGCATGCTGTGCTCCACTCATTAGGGTCAAGCTCATGGCCTTCCCTCCAGCCCGTCAGAGGCCCAGACAGACAGGCTTTCCGAGGCGTCCCCTGAGAGGAAGGGGAGGTGGAAGGTTTCACTCCAGCTCCCCGGCCTGCGGGGCGTGTGGGTGGGGTCGGGGAGGACAGCTGCCCCCGATAGGGACGCGGTGCCCGGGGCGGGGCCGGGTGGCGTCGGCGCGGGTGGGTTACTCAGATCAGGTGTGGTGGTGGTGGGCATGCCTCCCTGCCCGCTGGCTCACACAGGAGGCCCTCAGAACGAGGGGTTCGGTCACCGCTCCTAGCACATCAGGGAGTGAGACTGCCTCGTACAGGGGTTGGTGACTCCCTGTAAAGGGCCAGCTTGCTAGTATTGCAGGCTTTGCAGGCTGGCATGAAAGCAGACACAGATAACATGCGCGAGAACGGGCGTGGCCGTGTGATGTGAGCGTTTAGTCACCAGAGGCGACGGTGGGCCAGATCTGTCCTGCGAGCTGTGTTTGCAGAGCCCAGCCCTCCGGAGCTCCTGCCCCAGCCAGCCTCAGGTCTTTCTCAAGGTCGAGGGTCATATTTCGCGTAGCATTTATATATATTTTTTAACCATTTAACTGAGAAGCTGAGAAATTGAGATACCGTTTTTATTGGGTTCCTACTGTTTGTTTCTCATCCCGCCCCCGATGGAGTCCTGGGGTGCCGTGCTCCTAACACCCTTGTCCCGTCAGCTCGTCACCGTGCAGTTTTGCTCACTGCGGTGGTTTTAAGGAACGCACATGCCGTGTTTATACCCCGGCCTCCAGAGTTCTAGTCCGGCAGTTTTCCACGGGTTATCACCACACCAGTTAGGGTTGGTCAGGCTTTGCTGCAGTAGCAAGTGCACCCTGGAGTCTCGGGCCATCTCCACTGTGACTCAGGGACCCCGGCTGCTGTCAGCTGCTGGCTCCACCCCTTGTCATGTGACCCCTCATCAGCAACAGGGCGGAAGAGAGGGCTGGGGTCCTGGTGGGTGTTTCCTGGACAAGGTGTGGGGGTGACTTAGAACACTTCTGCCCACGCCCCGCCGGCCAGAAATCCATCCTGTGGCCCCTGCCTTTGAAGTGCAGTCTTCCTGTGTGTCCTGGGAGGGGACAGAATTTGCAGAGCATATGCAGTCATGTCATTTCCCCCTCCCCCTCTGCTGCCCCGTTCACTCACCTTTCAGTAATTGACTGACATTTTATGCCAGGCTCTGTTCTAGGATGTAGGGGGGTGGCAGAGAAGAGTGAAACCCAAACCCGGTGACAGAAACGAGCCCTGCCTTCACGGGGGCACATTCCAGGGGATAGATACACAATCGGTGCGTGAGTAAGCTGCTCTAACAGATGTCCGCTGGGGACATGTGCTGTGGAGCGAAAAGGGAGCAAGCAGGTGGGAGAGAGTGTTGGGGGTGGGGCGGCATCACCTATAAATACGGTGCTTGGTCCACAACCCTCTCTGGGCAGGGGGCATTTGAGAAGTACCTTGAGAGAAGTTCGACAGGGAGCCACGTAGAAACTGGAGTAAGTGAATCTCAGCCAGGGCACACGGTCAGTGCAAAGGCCCTGAGGTAGGAATGCTCCTGGATGGTTCAGTGAACTGCAAGGACACCAGTGTGGCCAGTGGTTCCTGGAGGGGGGGCAGGGAGCTGTCAAAAGGCCAGTTGCTGAGAACACTGTCCTCAAGACTTTTGGTCTGAGACCGCGGCAGTTCACTTGATTGCTGCCCTTGAACCAGGCCCGTCGTTTCTACCTCTGGCTCCACCACTGACTGCTGGCGCCAGGTCCTTCGACAGATGAGGAAAGCAGTTCGAGAGGTTAATGAATCCCGTTTCCCAGAATCCGTTCTAAAACAAAAATGAGAAGGTGGGTGGAGTGTGCGTTGGGGACCGCAGTGCCACTTTATGGTAACACCTACTAAACATCGAGGTGGTTGAGGGGTGGGTCCTGGGAACCATGGGGTCAGCGACTCACCCCCAGTGCTTGCTCCAGCTGGGGGTCCCGTGGCTCAGACCTCGGCCCCAGTGCACTCCCTCCGTGGGCTCCATGGGGCCCAGGCCTGGAGAGAACACTGGATGCTTTTCCCTCTGTGGGAAGGGCGCAGGCAGCAAATAATTAAATTGATGTCGACATTTATTGCTGTGAAGGCAGTAAAAGCATCACATGGCGTCCTCATAAAAAGTCATAAGGCCTATTTACAATCCCACATTATTTTTGTGGTAATCCAAACCAGCAGCATTCTCGAAGCTCTTATGTGTTCAGCTGGGGTGGGGGGTGCACACCAAACCCTCCCTCTCACGAGGGGGGCGGAGGGAACCTCGTTTGTTTGGATTCATGCGTTTTATTGATTCAGGGCAAATGTCTTTCAGCCATTACCCAAAAGGTCAAAAGCTGCGATCCTGGTGTTCTGTGGGCAAAAGGCAGGGATTCTCCACGTGGGCCACGGGACCTAGGGACTCCAGACCAACAGCGTCCCTTTGATTGGCCACGACACCACCTCACAGTCCGAGGTCACTTGTCAACTTCCCCCAGATGTGTGTGCGTGGGGCGTGACTTAGGGCTGCTTCCTGGGAGAGCCACTTGGCCACATGCATCAGAATATAAGTCACGCCTTCCGCGGCCCAGCGGTTTCTCATCAGGAATGGGCGTGCAGATGCACTCACACGTGTGCCCAGAGCCCCACAAATACTGACATGGAGGCATCTCACTGAAACGTCCAAATGCATGTGTGAGGTCAGCGTTGAATCTGGAAACACCGAAATGCCTGTCGGTAGATGATGAGAAGTAACGGAGCGTGTCTGCAAAGAAGGCCAGGCCGGCTCTGAACAGCAAGAGTGCGGGCTCAGCGTGGCCCCGAGGGCACGAGGGGGAGAAGTGAGGTGCAGGAGACGTTAGAAGAAGCCCATTGATCGAAATGTTGTGGAAACTGTAATATTTATGCTGGTACATGCATAGGACAGTTCCGGAACGGAGCGCAGGCAACCGTCAGGGGTGGCTGGGGGGTGGGTGTCCTGGTCCCTGCTCCACACGGTCACCCAGGGACGCAGACTCCTTCCTGCAGACTCTGGGTCGGGCCACACACACGGGCAGAGCTGACGGAGGGTGCACTTCAGCGCCTGGTCCCGAGGCCACACCCAGCCGCAGCCGGTAGCTGTCCAAGGGGGAAATGTGGTGACCGACCTACCGGCGTCTGCCGCAGGTGACTGTCCGCAGGTGACATTGCGTCACTGCCTCTCAGCCTCAGGGTCTGTGACTCTAACGCCCTGGCCTGAGGTGAGTCATTTCTCCTCTCTGGTCTCGTCTTCTTCAAGGAGGCAATTGGAGAAGATAAGGTGTTTGAACTTTGCTTGGTCCCACAGAACTGTTTCAGCCCCACGCAGCTGATTTATTCCGATGCCGAGTAGGGGCGCCTGGGCGGCTCAGTCGGTGAAGCGTCCGACTTCGGCTCAGGTCATGATCTCACAGTTCGTGGGTTCGAGCCCCACGTCGGGCTCTGTGCTGACAGCTCAGAGCCTGGAGCTGCTTCAGATTCTGTGTCTCCTCTCTCTCTCTGCCCCTCCCCCACTCATGCTCTGTCTCTCTCTGTTCCAAAAATAAATAAACATTAAAAAAAAAAAAGTGTAAGAATAAGTCAGCTACAGACAGGATGTGCGGGTGCTCACAACTGTCCTCGTGGCCCCGCCTGGACCTTCTGGGGCCCGTGGACCGCGTGCGCAGGCTGCCGGCGGCCTGCACCGCCCGCCGTCGTGACGTGACCCAGCCCATCTCTGGACTCTTCAGGGAACTTTCAAAACCTTGCTGTGCTCTCACTTTGGAAAAATGTGAAGACTTCTGAAACCAGGAGCACTGGGCTCCGCTCCCTGGCTGCTCCCGCTCAGGACCACCTGCTGGGCCCTCCAGGCCTTCCCCGCCACGATTTATTTTCTTACCGAGGGGAAATGTGTAGCGTCATAAACCGTGTGGTCCAGCATTCCCTGAACCGTTTCCACGGAAAGGGGCTCCTTCGCTGGCCTCCGGACCCGTGCTCACCGTTGGCAGGAGCCACCCGGCTGCCGGGGCGGGTTGGGCCGAAGGTCCTGCCTGGGGCTTTCCGGAGTGTGCGGAACCGAGCGGCTCTTCTGCTTTGATGAAATAGGAAAAGGAGCAGGGCAGGGTGGTGGGGGGCGGTTCATCCATGGTACAGGTTTCTTTACGACAGTGGTTTTGAAAGGGAGTTCATATAATCCTGGCAATTTAGACATTACAGCCTCAAGGCTCTACTGGGCCTAAAATAAATATATACATATTTTTCACCAACTTAACAAATAATAATCCTATACCCGAAACTACTTTAGTCTCATTTCTTGAGTTGGTTTGCTTCCTCACGAATCCGAGTAGGCGTAGGGAAGCAGAAGACAGGACAGCCACTGGCCTCAGCTCCACGCTAGAGCCAGGAGCCTTTGACCTCCCACGCGAGCTGGAATTTAAACAAAGGTTTAGCTGCTTTAGAAGCCGGTTAAGTCACCAACATCCTCTGGAAACGTACAAACCTGACGATGTCTTATCCCCACCCAGAGATGACGTAAGGAGTGAGGGAGTCCCGAAGCACCCAGGCCATGGCTCCTTTGGGATTAGTCCTGGAACAGGCCAAGGCCCCCCCCCGTGTCAGCATTCTCCAGTTCCCGTCCAGACACACGCCTCTCTCAGCCCCACCTGGCTTGTCTGAGACCCAGGGGAGATGGACATTGTCCTCTGTGGACTGACCTGCCATTAGGTCCCCAGGGAGATGCCTGTGGGACACGCAGAAGACGCTGTCTTCTCCCAGGCCCCCCGAGCCCCTGGCCTGTGCTGCTGTGTCTCCTGGGCCTCGGGCACCATCTGTACAGTCTGGGCTCCTGTGAAGGAGCCCCCAGCATGTGCAGCGCTTGCACAGAGCCTTCAGGGAAGTGACAGGCGGGTCCTGGCTGGGGAGGAAGGCGGCCCCCAGTTTAAATCCCAGCTGTGCTTCTCATTTCCTCTGTGAGCTGGGACACAGCACAAACAGGGACAGTGACGATAATCAGAGGTGTCTCGTCTTGTATCTTCTGATGTCTGTGAATCAGGTGGAAACATTTTCGTCTCACTTAGCAGAGGAAGAGATTTAATTCAGAGGGTCAGGGGCGCTCACGGCTGTTCGAGAGCTAGAGGAGCAAGGATCACATTATCGCTCATGCCCACATTTGCCACCGACGTGTGGCAAACCAGGAAGTCGCAGGACCCTTGGAACCGCCGTGGATGGCCACAGCCCGCGCCGCCCCGAGGCGGGTGTTTGGCCGGAACCCCAAGCAGTGGCTGCAGAAGCTCGCCTGTGCCGAATTCCACATGTCTGCCCACTAGTGCCCAGGAGCAGCGTCCCCCGGGCTGTCCCCAGGGGGTGGGTGTGTGGGTGGTTCTCGTCGGTGGAAAAGTCGTTCCCTGTCTGCCAGCCCCTGCAGCGTGAGGGACGGGTGCTGAGTGGCCATCACCTGTGGTCCTGAGCGACAAGCTTGACCCCTGGCATCTGAGAACAAACCATATCGGCACACAAACAGGACCGCAGGGAACACTCAGAACAGCTGGAGACGGATGTCAGAGGCTTCGACATCAAACGTCAAGGTGCTGTTGGTGATCAGAAGTGGCTGTTGTAGCCAGAGACGTTGGCAGTCGGGCTTCGAGGCCACAGCCTTGGGACCTGGACAGTCGGGAGCTGGGGTGGGCAGAGCGACGACCTGTCTCATCTGGGGCTCAGATGACCCCGACCCTGCTCAGCAGAGCCCCGCCCAGAACACCTTCCTCCTCTGAGTTCCCTTTGCACACTTTGAACCGCACGCGAGCTCCTTCTTCTCTGATGGTTTACCCTATGAAGTATCTTCTTCCTAGATAGAGTTTTCAGCTTCCTGAGGGTAGGCAGTGTGTCCTCAAATCTTCAGACCCCACAAAGGAACGTCTCTTTAACATGAGAACAGATCTGTTCGTTAGAAAAAAACGGGAAAGCACAGGGAAGCACCAAGGAGAGAGCACAGAATCTTCCGTAATCCCGCTGCCCAGCGTGGGGTGTGCTGCTAACACTTTGGGGGCCGCACCTCTTCATTGTCCCAGGACTCACACGTATATAAACGTGGGATTATGTTCACACATTAGTAACAAGTAACTGAGTGCCTCACGCCTGCCAGGCACTGACTGTTCACTGAGTATAACCATCCTAAGGACCCTGATGGACTGCGGGCAGATGTGTCACCGGATCTTCCTTGTGGTCAGGTGGCACGTCCCCTCCTCCTATGAGGTACCTGACGGAGCAGGAGGCACCCCTTCCTGGCCCTCCATGCCAGGGCTTGTATTGGGACAGACCCCCCCCACCCCCCACCACCGTGGTCCATGCACGGGATCCGAAGAGAGGGGCTTGTGTACCGACCCCTGGGCGCCATGCTAGGTCTTCACACACCTTGTCTAATTAAACCTTTGGATAACAGAACAGTTGGCATTAAATGGCCTTTCTTTTAGGGGAAAAAGCTAAAGCACAGAGAGGTTAGTCACCTGTCCTCGGTCACACAGCTGGTCACACAGTTGGGTTTCCCCAGCTCTGCTTTTCTTTTCTTCTTTTTTTTCTTTTCTTTTTCTTTTTTTTTTCAAGCAGCCTTTTGAGCTATATTTCGCATACCATACAGCCACTCATTTGATGTGTATGAGTCAGTGTTTTGGTGTACTCACGGGTAAGTGCAGCCATAACCACGGCCACTTTTAGAACATTTTCCTCACCTCAGAGGAAGCCGTTTCTCCCTCTTTCCCTTTCTCCCTCCCCACCCCCAGCCTTAAGTGTGACTAATGGGCGTTCTGACTCCATGAGTTTGCATGCTCTGGACCCTTCCCGTAACTGGAGTCAGACCATATGTGGTCTCCGTGTCTGGCGGCTGTCCCCAAACATGATGTCCGCAAGGCCCGTCTGTGTTGTGGCCTGATTAGCTCTTCATTCCTTTTTGTGGACGAGTAGTATTCCGTTGTGTGGATGTCCACGTTTTCTTTACCCACTCGTCAGCCGACGGACATCTGGGCTGTTTTCACCTCCTGTCTGGGGCGAAGAGCTCTGCCTTTCTGGAAGGGCTCTGCCCTGACCCCTCCTAGTGGGTTGGTGGCTGCGCGTCAGGACATCCCGGGTGGCAGAGCGTCAGGGCTGCTCCCGCCTCCTGAGGCAGCCGAGGACACTTCCCCAACCTGCAAGTTGGGTTCAGGCCAGAGTTGGGGGGGGGGGGCGGCTGGGGCCCTGGGGCTGAAGTCATTATTCCTCCAGGAGCGGGAGGAGGGGACACTAAAAACAGATGTCACAGCCCTGCTGTCCTCCAGGAAACCCTCTCAGAGACCCAGTGCTGTTGCCACGAGGGAAGATCCCAAGTGACACTGCGGTGACATGGGCCACAGGACAGGAGCCCTGGTTCCCTGTGAATTCTGAGCACCTGAGCAGCAGAAGGTCCTGGATGGGTTGGCGGGGGGAGAAGATGCTCCCTCCCACCCCAACGAGATGTCAGTGCCTGCCGGGACCAACGGTCCCAGAGAGAGGGGCCCTGCTGGGCGGCCTGACCCGGTACCCTGGGCCTTGAGGTTGCGTTGCAGTTGGTGGCCGGTGTCCCCAAGGGGCCCTGGCCCCCACACGGGTCTGTGGTGAGTGGGAATTACGGACCCATGTCGCCACTGTGGCCTGTGTCGCCGGCGGGGCCTGCTGTGCTCAGCAGCGGGGGTGGCCGGGCAGGCTGTTTCTGGAAAATCACCCTGCTCATTANGTTGGGGGGGGGGGTGCTCCCAAGGGTCAGCGTGGGTTTGTTTGCCTGTTCTAGCAGTCGAGGAAAATGTGGCCTTTTGCTGCTACTTCAGCAAAAGAGAAGCTCTGAGATGCTACCCTGATGCTGTCAGGGGCAGGAGCAGATGTAGACGCGGCGACGGGGGCAGGGGGGAGGGCCCGGGTCTCCTGTGTGCTTCTCCTGTGTGCGGGGACTGAGGACGCGGGCTGGAGAGGGGGAGGGCCCGGGTCTCCTGTGTGCGGGGACTGAGGACGCGGGCTGGAGAGGGGGAGGGCCCGGGTCTCCTGTGTGCGGGGACTGAGGATGCGGGCTGGAGACGGGGAGGGCCCGGGTCTCCTGGGTGCGGGGACTGAGGACGCGGGCTGGAGACGGGGAGGGCCTGGGTCTCCTGGGTGTGGACACAGCTTGAGAACAGGGAGGAACCAATCTGGCTAAAGTAACAGCACCCCTGGGTGCTGGGTGGTTCTGTCTCTTCTTACAAGGGAGAGTGGAGACCAGAGTGCTTAAGTGAGCTGCCTGAGGTCACACAGGTGGAGGCGGAGGGTGGCTGAGAGCTCAGGCTGCCGGCCCACAACGCAGCTTCAGACCAATGCGTTCTTCTGCAGGCTCGCCGCAGGTGGGCCCCCGTCAAGGTCTCACACACTTGAGGGTACAGGGAGGTGTAGGCGGGGAGGGCTCCCACGCTCCTCTGCTCCCCAAATACCTCTTATTCTTCTTTTTCTTAAAAACTGGTGGTAAAAGACACATAACATACAATTTGCTCTGATATTAAGTGTGTAGCTCAGTGGCATGAAGTACACTCATGTTGTAAGGCCCTTCCCACGGCCTCCAGAACATTCCATCCTTCCAGGCTGGAGCTCGTCCCCATCAGCTCCCCAGCCCCTGTCCCCATCAGCTCCCCAGCCCCTGTCCCCACCCTGGCCCCATCAGCTCCCCACCCTGGCCCCAGCCCCTGGTGCTAGACCCTTCTCCAGCCCCTGACACCCACCATGTACCGTGTGTCCTGGTGAATTGGGCTCTTCCAGTAAGCGGAATCATACAGTATTTGTCGTTTATGGAAGCTTTATTTCACTGAGCATCATGTCCTCATGGTTCATCGTGTTGTGTCTGGTGTGAGAATTTCCTTTCTTAAGGCTGAAAAATATTCCACGGTGTGTAGAGACCACATTCTGCTCATCCAGTCATCTCCCCAAAGGTTTTTAGCGTCTCTGTCCCCACCACTTCAGTGGGCTGGGGAGACTGTGGGGTCTCTGCCAAGGAAGTATGTGGTCGTCTTTGTGCTGGACGCAGCAACGGCTCCCGGTCATGTCCCCGTCCTAGGCCCGAAGCCTGTGAAAATTTGGACTTAGTGTGGCAAAAAGGACTTTGCAAATGTGGGCCCCTCGGATCTTGGGATGGGGGCGATCCTGGATGACCAGGCGGGACCCATGTGATGGCAGGGCCCTCATAAGGAGGGAGGGGTGAGGAAAGAAGGGGATGGGGCCCTGGAAGCACCGGTCAGGGCAATACCAGCTGAGGGACCATGAGCTGAGGGCCCTGATGGCTCTGGAAGCTGCAGGGCAGGGAACACATTCCCCCTGGGGCTCCCGGAGGAGCAGAGTACTCTGACCGTGACCTCAGGACCTGCGGCCCCCAGAGCTGTGGGTGATAAACCTGTGTTTGAAGCCACACAGTTTGTGGTCATTTGTTACAGCAGCTGCAGGGACCGTGTGCACATGCCCAGGCTTCCGGAACCCTTCCTCAATGTCCACGAGGGGATCCCGGGGCGGGGACCGTGCATAGCGGGCAGTGCATGGCTCTGTAGCCGGCAGCGTACGGCACGCAGCCTCCTTCGCCTTTCAGTGGCGCGGGGCTGGGCCGGGCAGCAGCCGCGTGATCGAGGCACACAGGATGGGTCTAGGGCCTGGTCCTCAGGAAGTCTCCGTCAGCCAGTGTGGGCCGTCTACACCTCCAAGTGCACTTCCCAGTCTCCTCTGCACTTTCAGACTTGAGTGAAAGAGTTGGTGTGGAGAGAAAGCCCCCACGAAAGCTGTAGGAAGGTCTCTCCAAAGGCTTACGATCTCCTTCGTGTGATGTGACCTGCCCTCAGTGCTCTTCGCTTCCGCCCCCCCCTTGCTCTTCAGCGGTGCTCACCAGGTTTGTCTGTTCTTCGCCCCCAACAGAGGAATCCTTCCCTCCCAGCCTCAAGGTGACTCATTAGAAAGAACATAGTGTCAGCACGTGTTTTAATTGGGTTTGAGCTCCGTTTTGGGTGACCTGAGACTCCGCGGTGAAAACGCTGTCGTCTGCTGCCACTTGCCTTCGCCCGGCCTGGCGGCCAACAGTGATTTCAATCAGAGAGCGCGGACACGGAGCCCCAGCTTTAGTACTCCCCTGTGTCCACCAGTTACCCTGTTTGGGGCAGTTGAGATGGTGATGGTGCGTCGGTCAGGGAGGGACCTGGCGCTCCGGACGCAAAATGGTTCAGACCAGCTCGCGCTGACATGGACGTTCAGAAGCTCAGGCTCCCAGACATGGCTGTCGGCTGGGGTGCTGGGTTGATTTTCCTGGTCAAGGGAGGAGGGGAGTGTTGCATGGACGAGGCGGGTGTCGCGTGGAGGAGGCGGGTGTCACATGGAGGAGGCGGGTGTCGGATGGAGGAGGCGGGTGTCGCANGGTGTGGCATGGAGGAGGCTGGAGGAGGCTGGTGCTGGGTGAGGTGCACATGAAGGTGCCTGGGATACAGCTTCGTGCAGGGACCCTCATGTCATGCTGTGCTGTTGCAGGTGACACTTAGGCCAGCTTCTCTCGGGAAATGTTTATGGATATTACAGATGCCACACCCCATTCTCCGCCGTCCCCTTTGGACTCGTGTGTGTCCTGGGTGTCACGTGGTCATCTGCAGCCTTACCGGGTGGGCAGCAGCCAGGCCGCCAGGAGAAAGGGCTGGTTGAATTGGGACCTGTGCATACAGTGGAGGAGCGTGCAGCTTAGAATAAGAGAGGGCTCCTTCGTGTCCTGACGCGGGAGGGCTGAGTGACGGTGGTCGTGGCGGTGACAAACGTGGCATTCCCACCATGTGCCGGGAACCACGCTACGTTCTTCACTCGTGGAGTCTCACTTCTCTGAGGTACGTTGTAAAGTGAACAAACCTAGATGTGGAATTGCTGGATTGGTAATTCTACCGTTTGGTAGAAAGGAGCTTTTCAGAAAATGTCTTTGGAAGTGGGGTGATTGGGGACTGGTGGGGAGAGTTTGTGGGGGCTTGGTTCTTTTTGCGTTTTTAGTCACGTAGGACTTGCGCCTGTTCAAAGCCATGTAATTACAGGGAGAGAAATGAAGTTAGGACCGTTGTGCGAACTGCTGCCTTGGGTGGGGGCACGTGAGGGGCAGCTCGGGAGGCTGCGAGCCCAGCAGCCGCGTTCCCTTCTAAGCACACGGCTTTCCCTGGAGAGGGGTTAGGGGTGCTTGGCGAGGAAGGAGACAGAGAGGGAGAGAGAGATACATACAGAGACAGAGACAGAGAGAGGGAGAGAGAAACGCACACAGAGAAAGACATGCGCACAGAAAGAGAGACAGAGACACAGAGACAGAGACAGAGACGGGGGAGAGAAACATGCACATAGAGACAGAGACAGAGAGAGGGGGAGAGAGACACACAGAGATGGAGGGAGAAGGAAAGATACATGCACAGAGATAAGGAGAGACACGCACACAAAGACAGAGACAATGAGAGACATGCACACAGAGACAGAGACAGAGACGGAGAGAGGGGAGAGAGACACAGAGATGGAGGGAGAAGGAGATACATGCACAGAGATAAGGAGAGACACGCACACAAAGANAGCTTAGAATAAGAGAGGGCTCCTTCGTGTCCTGACGCGGGAGGGCTGAGTGACGGTGGTCGTGGCGGTGACAAACGTGGCATTCCCACCATGTGCCGGGAACCACGCTACGTTCTTCACTCGTGGAGTCTCACTTCTCTGAGGTACGTTGTAAAGTGAACAAACCTAGATGTGGAATTGCTGGATTGGTAATTCTACCGTTTGGTAGAAAGGAGCTTTTCAGAAAATGTCTTTGGAAGTGGGGTGATTGGGGACTGGTGGGGAGAGTTTGTGGGGGCTTGGTTCTTTTTGCGTTTTTAGTCACGTAGGACTTGCGCCTGTTCAAAGCCATGTAATTACAGGGAGAGAAATGAAGTTAGGACCGTTGTGCGAACTGCTGCCTTGGGTGGGGGCACGTGAGGGGCAGCTCGGGAGGCTGCGAGCCCAGCAGCCGCGTTCCCTTCTAAGCACACGGCTTTCCCTGGAGAGGGGTTAGGGGTGCTTGGCGAGGAAGGAGACAGAGAGGGAGAGAGAGATACATACAGAGACAGAGACAGAGAGAGGGAGAGAGAAACGCACACAGAGAAAGACATGCGCACAGAAAGAGAGACAGACACACAGAGACAGAGACAGAGACGGGGAAGAGAAACATGCACATAGAGACAGAGACAGAGAGAGGGGGAGAGAGACACACAGAGATGGAGGGAGAAGGAAAGATACATGCACAGAGATAAGGAGAGACACGCACACAAAGACAGAGACAATGAGAGACATGCACACAGAGACAGAGACAGAGACGGAGAGAGGGGAGAGAGACACAGAGATGGAGGGAGAAGGAGATACATGCACAGAGATAAGGAGAGACACGCACACAAAGACAGAGACAATGAGAGACATGTACACAGAGACAGAGAAGACACAGAGAGAAGAGGAAGGACGGAGAGAGAGACAGGACGTCCTTCATGCTCTCCGTACGGCACACAAGTCTCCAGCCCTCTCTTTTCCTAAGGACTTTTTAATGGGCTGTAACATGACATTCAACAGCTAGAGACTTTGCCCCAGAATTGTGGGCTGTGGTGCGACAGAAATACGGAGAGACTCCCTGCGGGCGCATTTCCCTAACTGTGGTGGGGGGTGCGCCGGGGTAGCCGAGACCCGGGGCCGTGGAGTCCGACCTGGGTGTGGGTGCTGTTTCTAATAGACTCAGCAGCTGTGTGACCCTAGACCAGTCACTCGATGTTCCTGGTCCCCCGGCTCTTCATTGGCAACGGGAAGGAGAATAGTGCCATTCTCGGCGTTGCCGTGGGCACGTGGCTGCCAATGCTGACGACAGTGCTCTAGTCAGACCCACTGCAGCGCTCACGCCGTGTTCCTGTAGGTGCGCCTTCTGCGCCCCGCACCCAGGGCGCCTTGCATGGCGTGTGAGAAGGGACACTCTGGCCTTGAGGCTCTCATTGGGCGCTCAGTGCTTGCTGGAGGACTGTTGTGTGCACACAGTCCTGTCCGGAACAGCTGCTGTTTCCCTGGCCCTCCGCTCACTCAGCCACCTCGTTTGCCTCTCCCTGGGCTCCTCGCAGCCATGCTGTGGACACGTTCAGATTTTTGCCTAGGGGAGCCCAAATCCCCTTGCCCCCCATCCCTGCTTACTCCTGCACAATTGCACCACATTGTAATGGTAGCCTTGTCCGTGGAACGTGGGCCCAGCCCAGCGTGGACTCCTTCCGGGGCTGGGCCGTGCTCACTGCCCCGGTGGACGTGAGAATAGGTCCTTGGCTCGCGTGGGCTCGCGTGACATCTGCAGCCCCACTGTTTCCATCCACGTAGAGAGTTCTGGGGATTCTGCTACGAATGTTTCGTGTAGAAAGGAAAAAAAATATCTTCAAACTTGAAAGAGTAAATTGAGTGAACAATGGGTGATTTTTTTTACTTTCAATTAATTTACTTTTTTCGTTTAAATTCCAGTTAACATATAGTGTGATATTAGTTTCAGGCCGACAGCGTAATGATTCAGACACCACCCGGTGCTTAACACACGTGCCCTCCTCTTCCCCGTCACTGTTTCCCCCAGCCCACCCCCCTCTGGTGACCGTCAGTGTGCTCCCTGACTTAGGACTCAGTCTGTTTCTTAGTTTGTCTCTCTTTTTTTTCCCCCTTTGCTCGTTTGTTTCTTAAATTCCATGTGCGAGTGGGATCGTATGCTATTTGTCTTTCTCCGGCTTATTTCACTTAGCATAATACACTCTAGTTCCATCCATGTTGTTGCAAATGGCAGGATTTCACTCTTTTTTATGACTGACTCATATTCTGCCGCACACACACCACATCCTCTTTATCCACTCATCATCCACGCACACGGCTGCTCCCATAATTTGGCTGTTGTAGATAACGCTGCTACGAGCATTGGGGTGCCTGTGTCCCTTCAAATGAGTATCTTTGTATTCTTTGGGAAAATACGCAGTAGTACGATTACTGGAGCGTAGGGTAGTTCTATTTTTAACTGTTTGAGGACCCTCCATGCTGTCTCCCAGAGCAGCTGCACCACTTTGCATTCCCACCAACAGTGCAAGAGGGTTTCCCTTTCTCCACAGCCTCACCAACACCTGTTGTTTCTTGGTGACTTTTTTTTAATTGTTTAGAATATTATGGTCACCAGCGTACTATTTCTGTGGGTCAAGGAGCCCCATTCATGTCTGTGGACCCAAGATTTTTCTAGAGATTCCGTATCTCCTGCGCTGAAGGGGGAGACTGCCCTTCCTCTCCATTCGTCCCCATCGCAGCAGCCAGAGGTGAGGTCAGCTGTTGCTGTGTAACAGATTATCCCTGAGCAGAGCCACTTAATACAAGCACAGACATTTGCTGTCTCACACAGCGTCCGAGGGAATTCAGAGTGCTTCAGGGTCTCTCAGGAGATGGTAATTGGGATGGTCGTCAGGGTGTCCGCCTCTTGTGAAGGCCCGGCCAGGGCTGGCGTCTGCTTCTGAGGCAGCTCCGCACGTGGCTGTGGGGAGGAGGCCTCAGTTCACTGCCACGTGGCCATGAGCCCCTCCATGGCACTGGGCATTTCAGATACTGTATTACAGCAAATGTGGACTCAGAATTTTATTTCCAGCAATGGCTTATTTTATTTTGCTTTATTTTAGTAGTTTTCTTGGACTTCAGGTCTGAAACCTGTCTCCCCAGCTCTGACCTACTCCCTTCTCATTTAAATTTGCAGCCTGGCCTCCCTGTGGCCCCTAGTGTCTGTCTGCACAGCTGGTGGTCAGCTGGTGGATGTGCCCAAGGGTGTGCACGCATCGCGTTCAGGGTTCTCTGTGGCCGGCAGCGTGTACACAGCTCAGGCCTCAAGCTGCCTTTGTTTTCACTGTCCTCTGGGCTTCATGGTTCCACTTCCTGGACAGGCGGGGAAGAGAGGAAGTCCAGACCTTGCACGCCGTCTCATTTCCAGAATCCCCATTCAGCTTCTGGCCACCTCACTGCTCATCCCCCCGAGACTACAGGGGTGCCCTCAGGTTTGCGGCTCACCGCCGTTAGCTGACCCCCACCCCCAAATGGCGTGTGCTGCCTGGGGGCCTGGCTGCTCGTTTCCAGAGCCACACTCCTGGCCTGTCAGGGGGGGACGTCGAAGGCTGAGCGTGCCCGAGAGTGCGTGTGAGTGCCCTGGGGCTGCCGAGGCAGGTGGCCACAGACCAGGGCTTGCGGCAGCACTGGCTGTGGGGGTCAGATTTTCTCCGCTGTGTCTCTGGGCCATTACAGTTGCTCATTGCAGTGGAGAATGTCTCAAACTTGCTGCCGTGGCCCCCCTGGCTAGGCTGGCCGTGGGGTGGGAACCCTGTGGGAGAGGGAGACGCCCCCTCCGTTTGGGCAGAACACACACGGAGGCCCTCTCCACCGGGTGCCTCTGCCCGTGTCCTGCACGTACTGGGTGCTTGGTAGCATTTTCTTGAATGCTTGCAAGTGTGGAATGCCACAAAATGTACACTCCAAGAATACGTGTGGCCCCAGCGACGACCGTGACAGGGTCACCAGGGCAAGGATTCAAACAGATTGATGCAAATAAGTAGAAAGTCCTGTATTTAGGTTAAAAGGACCAGTTGCCACAGATTTGGATCAGGGAGCATGGGCTTGATTGTAACAAGCTGCAGACTCCAAACAAATGAACAGCAAGTTGCTGGAATATTGCACCAGCCCTGATCTCGGTGGTAACTGTGGAGACCAGTCTGTTCAGAGCATCATTCCCCGAAGTGTGTATTTGGCCCCCAAGGTGCTCATTATACAAGTTCCAAGGTCAAATCAGCAGAGAAAATGTGACATCCCTGGGCCCCTGTTGGTGGTTCAAAAGCACAGTGCTCATCTGCACAGTAAAGTCACTGAGAAGTCCCGCAGAAGACACTGTTAGGTTTGTGTAACCCCGTGTTCACCAAACTGATTTATCCTTAGAGTCCTTCAGTAGTTATGATGCCTGCAGACATTCTGTGGGACACTTTGCGATGGAAGCCACTCGAGAATGCTTATCCGTAGGGAGGAGGCTTTCAGGAGGGATGTGGGGACCCAGTGGAAATGGTGATTTGCAGCCAGGGTGCCCAGAGCCCAAAAGGCAGAGTGGGTTGGGCCCTGCAGGGATTTTGAGAAGGGAAGCCGTGTCCTCTGAGTGGCTGCAGGGCTTGGGTGTGAATTTGGGCCACACGAGAGAGCCGAGGACCTCCGAGGGGGTCCCTGCCTGGCCCATATCTGTGGCCAGTGACACCGTGAGGCGCTTGTCATTCCTGGCTACCTCCAGGTCCTGGGTTTGCGACTGCCTGAGTCCCACTGAGGGACCAGCTGGGAGATGAGTGTGTGCTTCCGGGTGCCCGAGGTGGAGCGGGTGAGGCCCGAAGGAAGGTGGAAGGTCCAGAAGCCAGGCCAGAGAGAGGCTCACTGCTCACACCCTCTGTCCTCACTGCTAGGGTCCCTGTAAACACCCCTGGGCCTGGCCTTCTGCAGTCAGGACGAGTACGATCGTGGACGCCCCTGCCCAGCCCTCCATGCTGGGCCGGCGGGGCATGGAACCTGTGTGTTTTGTGAAGCAGCAGGGGCTGTGACTTCCCCAGGGTCCCAGCGAGGGGCGTGTCAGAGCCTCTGTGATGAAGGGTGGCCTGCAGGCCCCAGTCCCTGCTCAGCCAGAGCCAAGTAAACACGGCTCCAGTGATCCCAGAGCAAACCAGCCGGGAAGGAGCCTAGAGATGCTTCTATCGCAAACGTCCTCGGTTGGCCAGTGGGGAAACTGAGACTCAGAGTGGGGAGGGACCTCCTGCAGCCGAGGTGGTCCTAGGACCCTGGGTCTGGGCCTTGGTTCCAGGACTCCCCTGTCCGCCCCACGGTGGTCCGTGGTCCGAAGGCCCAGCCCCCACCCCTCCCACCGCTCGCCTCCTTTCGCCCTCGGGGCTGATTTACGTGGGTGGGAGGAGGAAGGACGAGAGTTGTGTTACCTAAAATTCCCTCTGCTTGTAAAAGGAAAACACAGCGCTTCTTTCCTTCTTGAGTTTTTAAAACACAAAACTTGATTTCTCTAGAAACCTGATTATGTGTGTGATTTTCATTGTTAGGGTTAGTCCAGTAGGCAGTTTAAAGGAAAAGATGAGCCACTGAAAATGTTTTATTAATTAAAACAAATTAGCATTTCAGAGTGTTTTGTTACAGAGAATTTGAAATGTCTGCAAAAGTAGAAGGACGTTCTGGGAGCCTGCCACCCAACCGTGGCCGCGACCAGTGTCAGGGTTACTTCCTCTGCCCTCGCACTCGCTCCCCCAGCCAGGGCTGACTCGATTTTTATTTATTTATTTAGTTTGAGAAAGAGGGCGCAAGTGAGTGACAAAGAGAGAGAGAGAAGTGGGGCTCATGCTCACCCGAAGCGGGGCTTGAACTCACAAACTGAGATCATGATCAGAGCTGCAGTCAGATGCCTAATGACTGAGCCACCCAGGCGCCCGCTGCCAGGCTTATTTTGAAGCAAATTCCCGATACTGTACCTTTTCATCTCTCACTACGTCCGTGTGTGTCTCAAAGACATGTCTCTCTGTTTTTTAAACACAGCTTTTATGTGGAGATAATTGTAGGTTTACACACCTGGCGAGAAATGAAACAGAGAGATGGCCTGCACACCCCAGGTGTCTTCTGGTAGACGCAGCCCTCGTGTTACCATACCGAAGATGTTAGCACTCACTACCCGAGACCGTCCGGCAGGCACACGGTGTTTACGGCTCCCAAGTGGCCTAGCATCTCTCTTTTTCAGTGTTTGATTATTTAACTTTAATTAACTAGTTGCCCAAGTTTGTCATGTACATCCAGGCTGTCCCCAGTGTCTAGTTAATGAATGAATTGAAAAATTTAGCAGCCTTTATTGCGATATAGTTAACTTACCATATGAATCACCCACTTAAAGTGTACGATTCAGAGATTGTTTAGTAACTTTTAATTGAAGATGTGATAGGATTTCCACCCATTGTGGAAAATGCAGACAGTGCCAGCTTGTACACTGTTGGTATGAAAGCTTTGAGCCGTCTTTCTCCAGTGAATGCCTCCTTTTGTTATGTTAATTTAGCAACAATTAAAAATAAGACCCTTGCGTAGAAGACACATGAGCCAAAAGAGGAGAAAAAATTGACCCAATATCCTGTATCTAGGCCACACCGCCAAATCTAGTTCATCCTGGAGGTGTTTTTTATTTACACACACACACACACACACACACGCACACGAAATGTTTAATATTTTACACTTCACAAACACTAGCCCCAAAATGGCTGAAGACTCATTGCCAGGTGCTTTCTCTTTGCTAACTCTGTGCGTGGGACCCAGATGCATCCAGGAACCATCTGACACCCTGGCGTCCTAACCAAGGTGTCCATGGAGAGAGCTTGGGGGACCCATGGACCTGGGTGGAAAAATACCGCATCTTTACTTTCCCCAAATGCTAACTGAAATTTAGCATTTCCTTCCATTATGGATAAAGGGGACAAGCCAGTAGCACTGACGGAGTCTGTGACTTTGTCACGAGCGAGATCACAGACACTTCCTCCTGATGGGACCGCCTCGGCCGCTGAATGATAATCTGAGCTCAGGGCTACTTTGAGTTAAAGGAGCCGTTCGACTGTGAGGTTGTGTCCTGAGAAAGCACACACGTGACTATATCACAATTAGAAATAGCTTCAGCACATATTTCAATATAATTGTTTCCTTTGTAATCCTGCATATTTGATGTATTTAAAAACATTCTGAGAAGGGGCTCATTGGTTTTATAAGACTTCCAACGGGGTCTGAGTTCCCCCAAAGGTTAAGAACCTCCAGATTGGAAAGAAATGTTATTTTCTGAGTCACTGATGATTTACTCTCAGTTTTTAATTTTTAAAAATTCAGGACCCCTTTACAGAGCTCGGTTGTCTCCTGCTTCCCAGCCAAGCCTGTTCTCATTTTTCAGGGCCAAACGCGAAGCCGGCGCCAGGGTCTGGGGGAGAGAGGCAGCGGGAAGACAGATACCGGGATGTCTGTCGCGCAGGGAGCCGGGCAGGGCTGTTTGCAGTGGCTGCCTGCCCTTCCTTCCGATGCGTACACAGCTGCCTCTCCCAGCGCCGAGCCCGCCCTCCTGGGGGTGCCTTCAGGAGATGGTCCGTCTCCATGTCCACGTGTCCCGCTGTCCTCGGACGTGGGCTGGATGGGGGGGTGCACGGCCCTCAGACGGGACGGGGGAGGCCCCGGCGCCCTCATGTTCTGGACATGGTTTGCCCACCTCTTTGCTGCTGGGCAGGAAGCCCCGTGGGCACTGAGGGCTTATGGGGCAGCAGGTCAGTTCAGCACGGAGTGACAGGTGTCGCGGGGTCTGCCTCCTGTGTCCTCCTCCTGTGTCCACATCCTGTGTCCGTCTCCTGTGTCTTCCTCCTCTGTCCACGTCCTGTGTCCACGTCCTGTGTCCACATCCTGTGTCCACGTCCTGTATCTGCCTCCTGTGTCCATGTCCTGTGTCTGCCTCCTGTGTCCTCCTCCTCTGTCCACGTCCTGTGTCCACATCCTGTATCTGCCTCCTGTGTCCACGTCCTGTGTCCATGTCCTGTGTCCACATCCTGTGTCCACGTCCTGTGTCTACCTCATGTATTTGTGTCTTGCATCAGCATCCTGTGTCCACGTCCTGTGTCTGCCTCCTGTGAACATGTCCTGTGTCTGCTTCATGTACCTGTATCCTGTGTCCACGTCCTGTATCTGCCTCCTATGTCTATACCCTGTGTCCACGTCCCGTGTCCGCCTCCTGTGAACATGTCCTGTGTCTGCTTCATGTACCTGTATCCTGTGTCCACGTCCTGTGTCTGCCTCCTGTGTCCTCCTCCTCTGTCCACGTCCTGTGTCCACATCCTATGTCTACATCCTGTATCTACGTCCTGTGTCCACGTCCTGTGTCTGCCTCCTGTGTCCACGTCCTGTGTCTACCTCATGTATCCGTGTCTTGCATCAGCATCCTGTGTCCACGTCCTGTGTCTGCCTCATGTATCTGTGTCCTGTGTCCACCTCCTGTGTGTCCTCCCATGCAGTCTCTGCGGCACAGCCAAGGGCACGTGCAAGTTGGGGTGAGTGACAGCTCTCCCCCAGGCCACGGGCCCCCAGTCCACGGATTTTCTGTGACAGCGTGACTATTGATGTGCGGAAGGCTCCCTTTGAAGGCAGAGACTTGAGGAAGCCAAAGTGATTAATTTATTTGCCGAATACTGAGGCTCAGGGCATGGTGTCCGGCTCCAAGAATGTGTGCGTGAGAGAAGCAGGGGAGGCGCCTGCCTCCAGGAGCGTAGAGTGAGTGGGAGACATGACTGGAAAGGAACCATCACCCTCAGCAGTGACGGGTTCCCAGAGGACAGGGCAACGTACTGGAAATTACCGGAAGGGTGCTGGCACGCACAGGCTGGAAAACCTCTCTGAGTAGGTGACATCTGAGCTGAACTGGAGGGTGACAAGGACCCAGGCATGAAGGGGAGAAGGAGGGACAAACATTGCAGACAGAGGGCGAAGCTTCTAGAAGGGCCCAAAGGTGAGAAAAGGACTCCTTGCGGGGAAAGGCCAGCACAGCTGGAGCACAGTGAGGAAGGTGGCCCGGGGTCAGGGGCCAGAGGTCATGGGAGCCAGGCTTTGGAGGGTTGGGGCCAGGTTTGCCTTTCTTCGTTAAGTCCCAGGCAGGGTCGTGGCCTCATTGCACGAGCACTGCCATGTTGGGGTGGACCGAGCTTCGGGATTCTCAGTGGTGCGGGCACATGGCCTGCTGAGAGTTAGCTGCAGCTTGGCGCAGTCCCCCGGAATTATTCTGGGTGGAACTACCCGCCACCCGTTGGCTCATTCTGCACCCACCACCCTGCCGTCATAGTCTTGACACTCACCTTCCCAGGGCGTGCCGGTGACTGTCTGCACGGACCCCACATTTCCCACCTGACAGCCCCTCCCAGCCCACCCAGCTGACCAGGGATGTTGGGGGTCCTTGGTGGGCGAGCGATGGGACTGGAGGGTAGATACCCCAGACTCCCACCCCAGTGGGGGTGTGCCCAGGCGGGTTCTGCACCGTCTCCCCGATGCCCCCCGCAGGACTGAGCTGCTCAAAGATAAAACAGGATTTCAAGATGGGACAGCGGAGTGTTAAACCAAGCACGGTCTGGCCAGCCCCTCAGGACGCACTGGGGGCCCCGCCATCTTTTCTTATGATAATTCTGCTTTCTTGTTTGTTTTCACTATTTTGTTTACTTTTATTTTTATTCTTCTCAGCCTAAGTGAGTGGCAGTGGGTTTCGGTCAGGTGCCCCCAGAAAGCGCTGACGAGGCTGGTGTCCTGGGTTCAGAGGGCTCTCCCAGGCAGGTTTCTTCCACATCATCAGAGCTGCTTGGATACCAGGCCACCCCGAGGGCAGAGCCCTCAGGAAGGTCCAGCTCAGGGGACAGGTGTCGGCGAATCCCCTCCTCCACCAGCTCTATTTGGCGGGAGTGTCTGTCTGTCCTGGCACCAGGTCGTCCAGCCTCCGCACAGCTATGTCTGGGTTCCTGGGTTTGAGTGGCTTACGCCTGCCCTTCTAATGGAAGGAAGTGGCTCACGGGGAAGGGGGCACTTGGCCTCAAAGCCCAAGGCTGGAAACCCCACAGTTGGCGCGTCCAGTGTTCCAACCACATAATTCAGAGGAGACAACGTGATCTTCGGAAAGTGTTACTGCAGCGCCTGCGGCCCGGCCTGGGGCTGTGCGGGAGGCCACGGAGCCACACGTGGCAGCCCAGAGGATGGAAAGTCGTGACCGAAAGTAACGTGGGAGGGAATCAGGAGGGGAAGCAGATCACCTGAGCAGAGCAGACATAGTGAGTGGATTTTTCCTCATGCACAAAGTCTGATGGATTGGTAAGCCTCCTGGAGATGGACTGTGACACAGGAGGAGAGCGCTGCTGAAAGAGCTTTTCTCCCTCCCCCGCGAGGGTTTCCCAGCCTTTTCTGGGGCTGGAGTGGCGGCTGGGCTGGTTTGGAGAGACTGGCGCCTGGGAGACCTTTGAATGCCGGGTGATGAGGACACCGGAAAGCATTTCATGCCCCAGCCTCCTNGCTCATGTCCCTTGTTGCCCGGTGCCTGTGTCACCGTCACTTCTGTCTCTTCCTCGACGCCCATGCTGATCGCCTTTGCCGGCTGCGCTGGTGCCTTCCCTTGTGGGAAGAGGCCATTCCTGCGTGCCGGGGGCTCACTCTTAGGTGCCTCTCTGTGCTGATGCCACTGTCCAGAGATGCTGTGCTTTAAAGCGTGCAGCTGCACGCACCTCCTGTCTCAGGCTCTGCACCCTGCGGCTCACTGGGGGGAGACCCAAAGCCACCCAGCGCGTGCTGGTGCCACCTCGGGGGCAACGCCGTGCCTGGCCCCCGAGGGTGGGAAGCGAGGAGAGGGGCACAATGTGGGGCTCTGAGCTGAGGAGTGGAAGGGGCTTGCGAGTCTCCTTAAGGCAGAGACCGCGGGGACTTTGGAGCAGACAGACCTGGGTTCAGGTCCCGCCTCTTCTCACTAGCGGGCTCCTGTGTCCGCCTGTCTTTGCATCCGTAAAATGGGACTAACGGCGGCACCCTCCTCTGTGTCTGCAGGACTAAACGAGAAGGAAGGCTGGCATCATGGTGCCAGGCACGGAGCAGGTTCCTTACACGCCCTCTGCTGTCCTGGTGATTATGTGGCGCCTATGCTTGACATGTGGCAAATGCTCAGTAAGTTGTAATAGTAACCATTAGATTAGTCAGTGGTGGGAGATGGAGTATTTGCAGTTTCGCCTGCCCTGGGAAGTCTGGGTGAGCGTCCCCTGGGCTCACCCCTGTTTTGAGGTTAATTCCTGGGGAGCATGGACTGACGAGGAAGAAGACAGCTTTGTTTGGTGACAGAAGTGAGCCCAGCGTGCCCCCCCCCTCCCCCCCAGTGGCTCATCAGCCTGGCAGGGAGGCCTCGGCCTGGGGAATGTTTTCCTTCCATCTGTCTCCTGGAGACCTTTCTGGCCAGTCAGGGCGCTGGGAGGCGGGTGGGGACAATGGAACGCATTGTCCTGCCGCGGGCAGAGCTCACTCAGCGTGTGATCCTTGAGGCATGTGGAGTTTGTGGCGCAGCCGCCAGGCGGGGAGGCTCAGTGGCCCCCTGTGTCAGGGAATTGGAAACAGATTGCAGGGCGGGCCCTGGACGGGCCCCCTGCTGGGCCAGCGAGGCCTGCAGGGGTCAGGTGGGCTCACCTGCAGGGGTGGACGTGGGCACCGCCAGCATGGTGTCCTTCCCTTCTCATCTGCTTCGACGTTCTGACGCTCATGTTCGTACCAGAAGCTGCTCCCCGTGGCAGAGGGTTCGGACCGGAGCCAGAAGCCAGCAGGCAGGGGACAGAGGTAGTGAGCCTTGTCGGCGACCCACGATGTGTGTGACCTTGGCTCCGCGTCTCAGGTCCTTCTCTGTAGTATAAAGTGAGGCTGCCTCCCCGAGAGGAGATAGAGGGGCCAGGATGCTGGAAGGGGAGACATTCAGAGATAATCTAATCCAGTAGTTTCTCACCCCGACTGCACAGCTGAGCCACCCAGGAGTTAAAGTTCCACTTCCCAGGCTCCCCGCCGACTGCTCAGGCTGGTGGGGGAGCCGGGGGCTGTGGAAGGAGCGCAGACACCCTCCCTTGGTGATGCTCGAGGCAGAGAGGGTGTGAGGGGCCGAATCAGCTCTTTGCTGCATAGCTGACTGTTGTAACAGCGTCAACACAGTTGTGCTCACTCCTCACACTCCTGCACCGCGCGCTTTCCTCCTCCCTCTTAACTGTCCATGTGGGATGTGACTACAGCCGCATGCTAAGCAGGTCACAGTCCTACAGATGACCTCAGTCCTACAGGTGACCCCCATGTCCTACAGGTGACCTCAGTCCTACAGGTGACCTCAGTCCTACAGGTGACCCCCATGTCCTACAGGTGATCTCAGTCCTACAGGTGACCCCCATGTCCGACAGGTGACCCCCATCCTACAGGTGACCTCAGTCCTACAGGTGACCCCCATGTCCTACAGGTGACCACCATCCTACAGGTGACCTCAGTCCTACAGGTGACCCCCATCCTACAGGTGACCCCCATGTCTTACAGGTGACCCCCATGTCCTACAGGTGACCTCAGTCCTATAGGTGACCCCTATGTCCTACAGGTGACCCCTGTCCTACAGGTGATCTCAGTCCTACAGGTGACCCCCATGTCCTACAGGTCACCCCCGTCCCACATTGGCCTGCCTCGCTCCCGGGCTGGCTGTGTGGCTGAGGAGTGAATGTGCAAGGCTCGTGGTTTCCCTGGTGTTTGTGTCCTTCCTCGGTGTCTGCTGGGCGACATTTTAACAGAGACGTGAAGACAGATTCAGAGACAGGCCCTGAGGCACTGTCTCTGCTGTGAGGGGCCTGTCGGTGGCATGCCAGGCAGGACGGAGGCAGAGAGGGAAGTGCACGGGTCTCTGCTTCCTCAGAAGTGGGACCCTGTGGGACACAGATGGGGTGGCCCCCCCAAGGCTGTAGGAAGTCGGTGTCCAGGTCCCTCACTTGTCAGAAGAGAGGTCAGGTCAGCTTTACTGCTGTGGAGTTTGGGATTGCTCCCTCCGTCCGTGATTAGCAGGAATTACTAGAATAGTCACGATGACAGGGCTGCTCGTGGGGCGTGCTGGGGTCCAGGCGGATATTTCTCCGGGGTGTGGGTCTTAGTAAGCCATCTGAATGACCCCAGGTCAGACTGTCAACACCATCCTGGTGGCCCAGTCGTGTGCAGTCCTGCGTGAAACGTGCTGCAACTCAGTGCTGCAGGCCTGGCCGTGGAACCCCGGGGTGGCCTCCAGGGGCAGGTCCCCGTGCTCCTGAGAGCGTCTGGCCGACCCCCTGTTGGGGGGGGAGGGTGTGGGGAGTGAGAACCAAGGCTCGAATGGACCCCCTCCTGCCTTGGGGTGGCCTGCTTGGGTGGCACTGTGTACCTGGCTGGTCCCAGCTGCTGCAGGGAGTTTGGAAGGTTTGGGGGAAGGGGCCTCCTGAGGTTGGGCCCTGGGGTAAGGGCCCCACTCGTCCAGGTCTAAGAGAGATGAGATATTATATCAGTTATACAATTGGAACAGTTTTAATTAGCACCCTGGTGTTTATGACAGTAAATAACATTCTTGTTATTTATTGGTCGTAGAACCAGTTGGGAGTGGATTCAGCTCAAAGCAGTAGAGAGCGGAAAGATAGCGCCTAGCGACAGTGGACGTTGATTTCTCTCCCGTGTCGCGGGAGTCCTGCTGTGAGCCGTGGGGCCGGTGGGCACCGCCGCTGCACAGTCGTGGGGACCCAGGACGGTGGCCGTCATGTCCGGGTTCCAGGCGGTGGGATGGAGGGAGGTGCTCTTTAGTTCCACTGCCAGAGGGGTGCACTCCACGCTGCTCTTAGTTAGAAGGTCAGTTCACCTCCATCAAGTCCACTTCATGGGGCCGGGGGCCTCGGGGGGGTGCTCCGTCCCGGGACGCGATCACCCTGAACCACTCACTCCTGGTGCCGGCCGGTGCCCTCAGTCAGCACGAGCTCCGTCTCTGCCCTTCCCACACTCCTGCCCGGCCTCCCTCTCCCTCTCTGTGACTCAGGCTCCTCTCTCCCTCACCTTCTCTCTCTCTTTCTGGTGTTTATGATTTGCTCTGCTGGAAAGTAGTGGCCCTGACCCTTCCCCGCAGGGAAGAGGAGAGTCGGGGGGGCTCTGGTAGAGGGAGGAGGGCTGACCACCCACCAGACAGGAGGGAATGGCCCTCCTCAGCCCCGGACTTGCTCTCTCTCCTGCGATGTGATGCGCATACATTTGGTTGTTTTCCTGAAGGGTGTGTGAGTCATGCTTAAAGCTCACCTCTGCCCCCTCCTCCCCCGGCCCCCTGCTGCCTGGAGGTCCGGCTCAGTTCAGCTGAGTGACTGTTTATTCAGCACTTCCCACGTGAAGTATTTGCGACTATCTCCCTGGGAGAGTTTGCCAGAAGAAATTAGGGGATCAGAATGTCCGAGCGTGTTGTCAAGGTTCTCGAGACCAGTTTGCTTTCTACTTTCTTGGGGAGGGTGGGCGGCTGCTGTTTTTACCACATCCTCACCAGAACTGGGTATTCTATTTTTTCACGTTTTACAAGATACACCCTTTGGAGACCAGTTTGTCTCAGTTATCATCCAAGATGAGGGGGCCGGGCTCCCCTAGGTCATGGGCTGAGCAGGGCTCCTTGAGGGAAGCCAGGGGCGCTGAAGGGAAGGAGGGAAGAAGACAGGAACTCTGCGGACTACAGACTTTTGGGAGCTCAAGCCAGTTCTTCCTACTTTGACAGGTCCCTCCTGTGCGTACTTGTACTCAGCACACCCCTCCCTGACACATCCGTCAGCCTCCAGACCCTGTGAATGTGTAACCCTGCACCACAAAAGGGACCATTCAGGTGTCGAATGAAGGACCCCAGGGGGGAGATGGTCCTGGGTGATCCCGGCCCCTGCCATCCCGGGGGTCGCTGTAGGGCATGCACACGGGGTCCAAGGCGGAGAAGGACCGTGATGATGGAGGCAGAGCTGGAGGGAAGGATGGGGCTGCGGGCTGAGCGCGTGGCGTGTCCGGGAGCTGGAAGGGGCCGGAAGCAGGTTCTGAGCCTGGGGCCTCCGGGACGAAGCAGCCCGGCCCCCACCGTGACCTGGCCGCCGAGGCCCGCTGTGCGCTTCTGCGCTCCGGAGTAGGTTGGAGGCAAAAAGCTGTGCCGTCGTCGCAGGTCACTGGGTTTGAGACCCCGCATTGCAGCTGCAGCAGGAATGGAGCGCAGCCAGTGGGCCTGTTTCCCTGCATTTCCTGAGGGCGAATGGGGTGCTTGCGGCGGGCAGGGGGGCTGGGGAGAGCGGTGAGACCCCGGGGGGCCGTGTCCGGCGTGGCGCAGGCAGCAGGGTTGGGAGCGCCGTGGGGGTGGGGGCCCTGGTGCCGGGCAGGAGGGCGAGGCGACACAGTGGCCGTGGTGGTGGGTAGTGCCCTTGGGCCAGCGGGGTGCTGCTTCCCTGGCCGCGGTCGGCGTACCGTGCGCTCAGGGTGGGTGCGCTTCTCTGTATGAGTGTCATCCTTCAGTCAGAACTTTCACACTTTTTTTTTTTTCTTACAATCCACACGTGCAAAACTGCCACACACACTTTTCGAGAGCAGCTTCAAGTCTGCGGATGACATACAGTGTGGGGAAGCGCAGTCCGTGCTGGAGGCTGGCGCCAGGCGCAGGGACTGAGGGCGTCGGTGACTCCAGGTGGAGGATGGTGTCGCAGCGAGGACTGGGGGGGCTGTCAGGTCTGGAGTTGGGGGGGCATGCTGCCCGCCCGGCTGTCCCAGAGCCTCAGGTTTGGCTGCGAACGCTCAGAGGACCCGGAGGAAGACTCCATATCGGGCACAGAGCTGCGCGTGTGGCATGAACCTGCCCCAGAAACCCCTCCCGGTCGTGGGGAGGGTCACCTGGCCGAATCAGTTGTCCCAGAGGGTCTGACAGGGCCCCTTGGTCCCTCTAGCACGGGCTGAGTGCCAGCGAAGGGTCTGGGTTCCCCGAATAGGAGCTTTGTGTTGTGTCGGATGCGTTGGAGGCCTGGGCTGTTGCAGGCGGACTGGAGCCGAGGAGCTGGGGGTGTGCGGGCCCAGGTGGCTGTCCCCATCCCAGGACTGCTGTGAGCTCAGGTCGGGGGCTGCAGGCCCAGTGTCCCCAGCCCCTGCTTTACCTCTGCCACGGCCACCTGTAGAGAGGGGACAGGGGCCTCGTGCTTGGAAGATGAGAGGCAAGCCCAGTCCAACCCCCCACCTCAGCACGGCCTGGGCCAGCCTTCCAGATAAACACTGCAGTGCTTCAAGAATCCAAGGGGGGGGGGTGTTTCGGCCTGGATGGAGGGAAGGTCCTGGGCCCCCCTCTGAGCCCAGCCAGGACCCTCCCATTCCTGGGACAAAACACAGCCAGCATCCGCTGCGTCTCCCTGCCGTTTCTGGGTCTTGCGGCCGGAGGCAGCTCAGGACTGTGGAGGCCCCGGGTCCCCTCCTGGAATGCGGGGCGCCGTGGAAAACTCAAGCCCCAAAGTGCTCACTGAGGAAACTCCAGGTGCGCCTGCCGCCGGACGCGTCTTGGAAGCTGGCTCCATTGACCCCCCTTCCGCCCTCTTCCTCCCCACCTTCTCTTTCCCCTCAAAAGCAAGAAATATCAAAGCCAGAGAGAACCCTACTTAGTCGAGAAAAATGACAGACCCGTAAGGGCGTAGGACGTCGGGACCTTTACAGGCGCGGTCTGTTTGCTGGTTAAAGACAGGCAGCCCCTGTGCTGAGGACCACACACAAACATGTCTCAAGCTGCTGCCTTTTGAGTACCTACGATTTACCAGCTTTTTTTTTTTTTTTTTTTAACGGAGGCACAGCTTAAATATAATCAAGTGCTGTTCTGTGAAGTGTGCCGCCTGGTGAGCCACCGCATGTGTGTGCCCCTGAGACATACAGGACTTGCCAGCACCCCCTGGGGGGGCCCTCAGTCTCCTTCCTGGTCCGCACCCCCTGCCCCAGCTTACCACCGTCTCGACCGCTAGGCCGGTCACTTTGCTGCTCGTGAATTTGGTATCCATGGAATCACACAGTGCGTCCTGTTCTGCGTCGGCTTCTGCCACGTGTCGTAAGCCTGACGTCCATCTGTGCAGTGGAGCGTGGCGGGTCTGCCCTTGGCTTTTGCTGCACAGAATTCTGTTGTGAGAGCACACCCCAGTGTGTGTACATGTCCCCTTCTGCCACACATTCCACTTTCTCGCACGCTGTGAATAAGCCTCCACCAGCCTCCTTGCGCGGGTGCTTCGCTGTGTCAGTGCCCCGGGAGCCCCACGGCGTGCGTGCGGTGGCTCACATCCCCGTGTCAGGGGTGGGGAAACTGAGGCATGATGAGCTTTAGTGCCTTGTCCAGAGTCCAGGGTGGGGACTCCAGCCGGATCCGTGTGCTGGAGGACCAGCTCTTTGCAGAAGGCACAGCCTTCAGGAGCAGAGCGGCCAGGGCCGCAGGCTCCAGGGTGGTGAGGCACGGGCACTTCGTCTGGGCTGAGAGTCCCCCTCCTCCTTGGCAGAGGGACGGCTGGCTCACTCCTCGCTCCCCATCCTGTCCGTCCCCACACAAGCCCAGCCGTGCCTGCAACAGCTGTATCTGATGTCCAGGGAAATGCAGGCTCTTTCTCAGCTGCTGGGGAAAAGCCCTGCAAATCCTGTGACAAAGAGCTCTGATCCCTGTTTAATGTGGAGCCTGATGTCGGCAGCGGCGGGTGAAGGCGCTGGCTTTGGGAAGCACGGTCGTTGCCAAGCCCAGAGTGCACGTCTGGCCCTCACCAGGCAGCCAGCCTGCTGGCCCCCCGGCTGAGCGTGGCTGGAGGCTGGACAGCTTTGCAGTGGCTTCCCGGGCCGGGTCTGCTGACCCCGGGTGGACATGAGCAGTAATGAGATGGCCCACATGAGATGCCAGCGCGGCCCCAGTGCGTGCGAGCTGGCCTGTTGTCTTCCACTGTGCACAACTGGGGCTCGTGGCCTGAGCCATCTACCCCACAGGTCCCTAATCAGAGTCCCTTATCTGAGACCCTGGGCGCCGTATCTGTTTCAGAATTCAGGATTTGTGGGAGTTTAGAATGTTAAGTCATTGCTTATACTGTATGTCATTAACAACCCCGTGGGGCTCTGGGCATTCTGGGTAATGAAACTCGCTTAGTTTCTGCAGCAAACTGTGTGGCTTTGCAGCCGTGACCAGCCTCCCTGCTCCCATCAGGGATGGCCCTGCTGACGAGCAGAGGCTGCAAATTGGGGAGGAAACTTGTGTGACCTTGGAGCTGGTGGTGGGGGTGGGTCATGGCTTCTGACTGCTGTGACGTGGAGGAGCTTTTCTGTGGAGAAGGGGCTTAGAGCAAACACAGTCCATGACCACAGTGTGTGTGTGTGTGTGTGTGTGTGCGTGTATGCATGTGTGTTGTATGTGCTGTGTGTTACATGTGTATGCGTGTGGGGGGGTGTCATTTTGATTTTGTTGTTTTGATCCAGGTTTTGCTCATGCATCTGCAGGTCAGGGAGGGCTCTGTGAGGACCACTCACGTTGCATGGGGATCACTCAGGTTATGAGGGGACTGCTCAGGTTGCGTGGGGATCTCTCAGTTTGCATGGGGACCACTCAGCTTGCGTGGGGACAGCTCAGCTTGCGTGGGGATCTCTCAACTTGCGTGGGGACCGCTCGGCTTGTGTGGGGAACTCTCAGATTGCGTGAGGACCACTCAGGTTGCGTGAGGACCAGTCAGGTTGTGTGCAAACTGCTCAGCTTGCATGGGGACCGCTCACGGTGCATGGGTACCGCTCACAGTGCGCAGGGATGCTACGGAGACTGGCGAGCTGCAGGTGTTGATGGCTGGGTTCTGGGTCCTCCTCAGACTGGCTGTCCCATGTGTCTGGGGGGTAAAGCTGGCTGTTAACCCAGCTCTGCTGGGCTCTGTCAGCCCCACCCCTGCACTGGGCCTTCCCTGTGGCCTCCTGGGCCCCTCGCAGCATGGAGACAGTGCTCTAGGACGGCGTGGAGGTGAATGGCAGGCTGTGGTCTGGTCTCGGTGGTCACTTCCACCGTGCTTTACTGGTGGAGGCAGTCAGAGAGCCCCCCAGGCTCAAGAGGAGGGGACACGTAGCACTGGGTGGGAGGAGCGTCAGCATCACGTCCATGAGAAGAACGTGTGACAGGGGTCAGTCGTGGGGGTCATCTTGGAAAACACCTGACTGCTGTGCGGCACCCTATGGGCATCTCGGGTCCCCGCGGTCTGGACACTCTCCTGCTGAGGCGCAGACTGGCACCTGCCGCCTGGGGGCCCAGGGGCCACCTCCAGCCTTGGGACCCTGGAGGCTACATGGTGATCTGGAAGATATTTAAATATGATTTTATAATATGCTTATAAACATAAATACTAACTTTATATACTTTATTATGTACTAATAACATTTCCATATCTATGATACATTACATACTTATTTAAAAAACATTTATTTTATACAATTAATGTGTTTTATTAAGTATATACAATGGTTTTTATATTCTACATGTAACGTACATAATAAATATTGTCACATTTGTACATGTAAAACATACCTATATGTAAACATTTGGTAATGATTATAAACTTTACCACCTTAATTAGTGGTGATCCTCTAATCAAGACTAGAAATTTATGATCATACTGGGGGTGTCTGCTAAAATGCTGTGTTTTCACAAGTAGTTTCCAGAGGAATCACATCCCTTCCAGGAGGAAGGGTTTTCTGGGAGTACTTCAAGGGGCTGTGTCTGCTGGTATTTCAGCAGAAGTGGGAAGACTTACTGGCGGCGAAGTCTCCAGCTAATGGGTTATCCTAGTTAGAATGGTTAAGAAAAACAGAAAACAAAACAAAAGCTTTTTGTTTAGGCTCATGGGTCGCCTAAAAGCAAGGGAATGGACCATCCAAGTTAAGCTTTTAGGAAAGCGGTGGGCACCCAGAGCTGAGGGAGGCCTGGGGATCAGGTACACGTGTGCATCTTAAGTTGGGGTGCACATTGCCCCCGGGTTCACAGAACGGGAGAGAGAGTCCAACATAAACACACTGGGCTCTGGTTTCTCCTAGATGCCAAGTATGTAGCACGTTTTCAATATTCAAACAAACACGGATATATTTTGGAGCAGAATATAGAATCTCTGTAATGTTTTAGGATAAAACAGAAGACTTCAAAGAAATTCCATCCTGGCAGCAGCCTGGCTTGAGGGAAAATCACAGATACCTCCCTTCCACCTCCTCCAGGGCCCTTGCCTGCTCTGTGCGCTGGGGGGCTCTTGGGGGGAAAGCACCAGAAGCCTGGTGCTAGCTGGCAGTCCCTACCGTGCGTGAGCGCTCCACGGCGCTGGTCCCTGGAGCCGGTGTGCTGAGGGAGGGAGGGAGGAAGGAAGAAGGGAAGGAAAGAGAAGGGAGGGAGAGAGGACGGAGGAGATGAGAGGAGGGGGTTTCTGCCCCCCTCCCGCCAGCCCCCAGCAGCACGTGGCGGCTGACGGAAGCCCGCGTGGCCCGCCCTGCAGTGTCCTGTGGTGTGAACACACACTGCCTTTTGAAGACTCACAGGCTTCTTTCTTCTCAAAGGAGAATTCAAAGTTTCTCATTAATTATTTCTATTGATTACACAGCGAGATGAGAATATTTTGGGTAAAAAAAATGCATTTCATCTGTTTCTTTTTATTTCTTTAATGTGTCCAGTAAAAAAAAATCTCAGAATTATTTATGTGGCTTGAGCTGCATTTATAGTCCAGTGTGTTAGCTGGACTATGAGGTACTAGGCCACGGAACCCTGTCCTTCCTACATCTTGAGTGACTAGTTTTGGGCAAAACAGGCTAGTGATAACGGGTTTGGGTGGAGTCTGTCCCCCAAGCCAACACCGGCTCTCCCACGTCCGTCCTTTCCCCGGCCCTGTGCTGCTGGGGTCCCGCTTCGCTTGGCCGCCCCAAGCCCGCCCGCCGCCCCGCACGCAGCTCCGGGCTCTTCACTGTCAGAACTCTCTCCCTCTTGGAGGTCTTCACAGGA
>NW_027528369.1:9537834-9543628 GCF_008692635.1 Crocuta crocuta | reverse complement strand
AGCAGCTCCCTCCTCCCCATCCTTCCTCCTCTTTGCTTACGTGGTTAAAGGCGACGGCACCGCTTGTTTCCTGGGAGGCTGCTCTAAGCCTCTCATTGTCCAGGGGAGGCTCGGAGGGCCAGGCGCCTGGCCAGGCTCCCACTGGAAGTGGGCGGGGAGGCCAGAGCCGGTGAGGAACCGGCGAGTGTGCGCCCCCTCCCAGCACCGGTTCCTTCACCGCACGGGGCAGGATGGCCCCGTATTGTCACCTCTGCGCCACACCCCGTGGCAGAGACTACTGGGTAGCCGTGTCCCCGTCCCCGCCAGTGCCTTCCTCCAGCTGCAGAGGCCCGTGGGGGCCAGATAAGTGCCTCCCCTGCCTCCCTTGAGGCCAAGGGGCTGCCAAGTGATTCCATTCTGCTCAGGGAATTTCAGGGAAGAATTTTATTCTTTGATCAAAGAAAAGAAGTCATGTGAAGGGTCATGAGAAGAGATTCTTTTGTTTTTTCCTCCTTACCGTCCTGGCCCTGCCACTGAATGCGGTTGAGGTGACTGGTGTTGCAGCAGCCATCTCGGGCCCATGAGGAGATAACGTGAGGGAGGAAAGTTGAGGGTGGCGTAGCAGAAAGGTGCCAAGGGCCTTGTGTTGCCAAGACAACCTCAGGGCCACCTACTTAGGGACTTTAAAAAATATGATACAGTTACATGTTTTTATCGCTTAAACCGTCTGTAGTTGAGGATCCCATTCCTTGCACCAGAATGCCTCCTAACGGACAACTCCACGTCATCACAGAGAAAAAGGACTCACACGGAGAACAAAATCCATAGTCTAAATTAATGCTTCCCGTGAAACAGAAAGTGATGGTCTCACCTTCCCAGGCACTGAGCGGGCACTGAGCAGACACTGAATAGGCACTGAGCGGGCACTGACCAGACACTGAGGGGGCACTGAGCAGACACTGAGTGGGCACTGACTGGACACTGAGTGGGCACTGAGCGGGGACTGAATGGACACTGAGCAGGCACTGAGCGGACACTGAGCGGGCAGTGAGGGGGCACTGACCAGACACTGAGCGGGCATTGAGCAGGCATTGAGTGGGCACTGAGCAGTGCTAGCGGCTACGGCTTCTTGAGGCCAGGCCTGTGGTACTTGAGCAGCAGTGTCTCATTTCCGTGTCCCGACAGCTCCGTAGGCCCTGTAGTTCTCTTTACAGGGGACAGGAGCTCGGTTCCGAGGGGTAAAGTTGTGTGTCTAGATCACATGGCAGGTGTCAGGCGGTGGGAACCCCGACCCCACGGCCGGCCTCTCACGCTTCTGTGACCCCATCCCCTTGTACGTCTTCTGTTTGTAATGAAACTGCATGTACTCTTAGCCCGGTGTTGCCAAGGTGGTACCAGTGAGGATGTGGGGGAAAAAGAAAGGTGGGGGGACGGAAAGGAGGGAGGGGGGAAGGGAGAGGGAGAAAGAAAGGAAAGAAAGAAAGAAAGAAAGAAAGAAAGAAAGAAAGAAAGAAAGAGGAGAAGGAAAGAGAAGGAAAGAAAGGGAGGAAAGAAAGAAAAAGAGAAAGAGCAGGAAAGAGAGAAAAAAGAGAGAAGACCTAACTCGCCTTCCGTCAAAGGACACGCCGGCCGCCCACTCCCAGACGGGCTACTTACTGTTTATTTGGGGCTGCACTAAAGATGTCAGCTGTTGTAGGTTTTTCTTTCCTGCAGGTAGGCATTTTCTAAAGGGACACATCACATTCTTGATCTCAAAATAACACATGAAAGACATACGAAAGAAAACATGTTCAGCAGGTTTATAGTCTTTCCCTTATGCCAATAAACAGAGGAGGCAAGAATGTAACAGAAAAGACAAGGTGACCAACCTCCACACATAAAATGTGCTCATCAAGGAGCAGAAAACTGCTCACGAGAAGGAATTCAGTTCTGCTCAAATTTAGTCTGGGAGAAACTTGTGGAATAAATTAGTCTTCTTGCGACAGCAGGGATGGATTCACTCTTCTGAGAATCCCCTGTTCTTGCACAGCCTATGGTCTCCGTGGAGAAACAGATCAGTAAAGCAATCTGTCCATCCAGTGTTTTAGCTTTTCTTTTTCTCCTGGGGTTGGTACGTTTCCTAAGAGCTACTTTCCCCAAGATCTTTTGTCCCAAGAAGAATTACAGATGATTTTTCAACTCTCAAAATGAAAACAAGCAAACAAAAGAGCCATGTGTGTAAAATATTAGAAACGGTTTGAGTTTTCTGTATTGTAGAATGAACATGACCTGACACCAAACTTCGGCGATGCTAACCGTATCAAGCACTTTGAAGCATTCACCATATGACACATGTTACATCCTTGCAAAAACCGTGTAAGTTGGTTCCAGTGTTATGGCTATTTTACAGATGAAGAAAGTAAAAGTTAAATCCCCTGTTTGAGGTCACAGAGCCCGGATTGGAAGAACTTGCACTTAGTGTGAGGTCTGTCTGACCCTGGAGCCCTTTCCCTGACTGCGGGCCGTCTCAGAAATGAGCTGTCTCGCTGAGCAGTCCTCCAGGAGCCAACCCGCAGTCAGGGACATGGTGCCTTCATCTCACACACACACCCAGGAGTAGGATTGTGCCCGGGTGGCCGCATAGTGCGTTTTATAGAATTCGACAGGCAGCTGACCTGAACAGGGGCCCCATGTGCGCTGGCGGCGGCGTGTCCCCACGGCAGGTGACAGCATCCATGGTTTTGGATTTCAGCTGCTCTGCTGGCCTGGGTATTATCTCCGTGCTCACATTTTCTCAGCGGAAAGTCATGTTTAGCACTTTGTCATTTGCTTGTTGCCCATTTATGTCCTTTGCAAGTTGCCTCTTCGAGGTCCTTGCTTATTTTTTAATTGACTACTTTGTCTTTTTTTATTGATTTGTAGAAGTTCATTACATATTGAGTTCTTTCTCAGATGTGTGTATTGCACATGCACCCTCCCGTTTGTGGCTTGTGGTTTTCCTTGTAAAGTTGTTACCTCTGGACGAACGGAAGGTTTTAATTTTGATGAAGTTCAACTTATCAGTCTTCCTTTTTGGTTAGCGCTTTTTGTGTCCTGTGTAAGAAACCTTGGCTTCTGCATGGATCTTTAAAGCAGTGGCCCCCAGGTGCCGCTGGGTTGTCCTTGAGGGTGTGAGTTCAGCTGTCATCCATGAAGGACGGAATAGCCTGCTTATTCCCTGGCCCCGGCACTCACTCCTGGATCCTGTGTTCACTTGCTGAGGGGGAGCCACGCCATGGGGGCCTCTGGGAAGGAGGCATGCATTTGTGGCACGGGGATGCGTGGGTGAGGTTCCCACCTCCGCTAGAAAGTAGATCCGTGTGGATGAAAATTCTTTTGAAGGAAGATATTGCTTCATTTTCAGATATAAAAGTGGAAAGCAGTTTGGTCTCACTGGAAAAGTGTGTCTTTGAGCTACTGGATTTTCAGACACTGTGTCTCTGTTTGTAAAATAAACAGCGAAACACGGAAAGGAGAGAACGAATTTTAATGGGATCGTCGCCGGGAGGGGCAGTCAGCCAGCTTTGTATTTACGGCTGCGCTGAAGGGATGGAAGGACGTGCCCAGCTTTCATCACAAGACCGTTCCAGTGACAACTTTCCCAAGGAGGAAAGTTTGCGACATGAGAACCCAACATTCTTTAATCATGGAGCTAAAGATGGTAAAGGACACGAAACAATCCCCTTCTGGCTACGGAAGTGGCTGTTTTTCCTTCCCACTGACTTCGCCTTCACCCTTCAAAAGGGAAGATGGAAGATCAGGACAGAAACGGTGGAAACCTTAGAGGCGATTCACGTTCTTCCTTTCTGCCCGCCCTCCTTAGCCCCCCTTGCTGTGCCCCCCTGCCTGCCTCCTGCCCGCCCTGTTCTCTCTGGGCTACCTCCGTGGGCCTCCACCTCGCAGCTCCAGTTCGTAGATGAGGAAACTGAGCTCAGAAGTCATGTGACTTTCCTGAAGGAGCCACAGCCATGCTAGGGTGGTGAGAAGGCACGGAAGTACGCTGTGATTTACTTACGTGAATCTAGAAACCGGATCTTTCGTAGTGTGACGCCTTCTGACCTCGAGGTCCCAGGGTCAGACTCAGGGCTTGTCCAGCTCCTGGGGTTTCAGGTCATCGTGTGGGGGGCACAGCCAGAGCCCAGAGCTGGGCTGCGCAGATCTGTTGGCCGGTCACGTCCTGCCTTTCCCAGGGAGACCCTTTCTTGCAGCTGGTGGGGCTGGCCGCTCTCTGTCATGTTGCAGTTTTGAACACTTTCCCAAAGCCTGCTATCAGCGACCCCTGCTCACACCCAAGCAGACAGGTCAGCTCGGGGATGGGCACGCTATCCGGGACGCCGTGGGCACAGAAGGGCAGAGTCGCACACCACGTGAGCCTCTGTCCCTCGAAGAGTCCAGGCCAACCCAGGGTTTGAGTTGGACGGTTGAGCCGAAGGTAGAAAGAAGCAAAGTTATTGAAATAAAACTTAAGTGTTCGGGTCATGCCACACCGTAGAGGTGATCTGGACTGCGAGCATCCCAGGAGTCCCCGCAGCGACCGTGGGAGAGCCTACTGGGACCCCGGTCCGCTGTCCCCTCCCTGGACGAAGGTGCAGTCCCCTTGCTGAAGCTGGTTCTCCAGCTGTAAAAGGCAGCCCACAGCACCGCGTGGAAGAGCCATGCGGAAGCTGGTGGCCCCGAGGGCTGTACGGATATTCATGCCACAGGTGACCTGGGGCCTGAGTGGCCAGTGAAACAGTAGCAATAGCAGCGCTTGCCACCACTGCCTTATCGATGAGATACGTGCCTTATCGATGAGATCTCTCCGCGTACCAGACCACTGTTTACCTAACTCACGATTCTCTGGCAGCTTGGGCTCAGCCGCGAGGTCCTCCTGATCCTGGCGGGGCTCGTTCAGCGTCTGTGGGTGTCTGCTGCACCCGCTTGGGGGGCCGTCACTGCCCGTGGGGACCGTGGGGTCCCGTGCCCTTCAGGCGGCTAGCCGGGCTGGCCCCCCATTGGTGAAGGTCCTGGGCGCAGGGCGCAAGGCCCTTTGAAGCCTGTGTTCAAAGCCTCAGCCCTGTTTTAGCTGCTTTCTTGGCCAAAGCCCGTCGCTGACCAGCCTGGACTCAAGGCCAGGGACGTAGACTCCGTCCCACGGTGGGAGGAGCAGCATCTTGCTTCTGAGGCCGGGGAGGCAGGGCCGTTTCTCCCGTTTCCTGCGTTTACTCAGGTTCCTGTGCTGTTGTCCATGCGTGTCGCGCGTGAGCTCATTCAGGCCTCAACAGTGCTCCGGGCGCCCACATTACCGCTGCGGCGTCACGGTTACGCCCCACGGTGCATGGGCTGTGCCGTAGCCATTAGGTGTCAGAGTGTTTTCAGGTGAGTGCGGGGAAGAAAGGGCCAGGACACGAGTCCTGTGGCTCCTCCAGCCCGTGACACCCTGTGAGTGGCCGGCAGCCGTGATGGGCCAAGGGCTGGCTGTGACTCCTCACAACAGCGTCCCCTGTGCTGGGATGGGGCTGTGTCCCTTAGCCATCAGAGGACCAAGGCACAGACGGGCAGGTGGGGCATCAAGGGGCGTCTAGGAGGGGACAAGGGTGAGACCGTCTGTGCTGCATGTCTTCCGTGCGCCCAGGGGACCCCGTCTCCACCTCTCCGCCCGGCTCTGGGCTCTGGGAGGCTGATCGATGGGCCGTACCAGTGGCTTCCTTACTCTCCACCTTCAGCTGGGGTTTGGCCCCTGGGAGACATGGCGGTGGGAGGGGCAGGAGGAGACAGGCTGGGGTGTGTGTTCCCTCGGTCTCTTTCTGCCGAGCCC
>NW_027528369.1:9520648-9537707 GCF_008692635.1 Crocuta crocuta | reverse complement strand
GCCCCCTCTGCCTCATGCATCTGCCCCAACCCCCTGGATTCCTTCAATTCTGCCTCCACCTCCCGCGGTCCCTTTGTTCAACTTTATTCAAGTTGCCTCTTTTTAATGTGCCTTTTGATTCTTGCTGGGACGCTGAATGAAGTACCACCCGACTCAGCACCCTCTGTATTTAATATTTACCAAAAGGAAGGAAGGACTGGAATACTAACAATACAAGTGCCAGGTGACACCCCAAGCTGAGCTCCCGGACCCGCGGAGTGAAAAGCCCAGGACGAACCTGAGGCGCTGTGAGGTGGTCAGTGCTCCAGTGCACGGCGGACGGTCAGCTTCGGTCTGGACAGACACCGAGCATTGAATGCTATTTCTGTGTCATTTCCAAAGAGCTTGGATTGCATTTTAATTAACTTGCCTTGAAACTAAGATGCCTCACGTTTTCTCGAGCTAGGCTCAGACTTTCCAGCGTATCCTGTTGCAAAGGAAGTGCTTCCATAAATCAAAGCGAATGTGGCACTGGGGACTGAGAGAGGTAGATATTTATACGTGGGTGTTTTATATTCTACTCTTGTGCAGAACTGTAAATGTGTATTTTGCAAGAGGCATTTTCCAGACTGGCAGCCGGCAAGTCCCGAGGATGCTGAGTGTGCTCCGTCTCCCTCCGCTACAGGCACCCCTGTTCACACCAGGTTGTGGGTGCAGGAGACGGAAGTCAGGGCAGATCTGGGACCCACCATCTACTAGCTGTGTGATCGGGGGTGTGTTATTTAGCCTCTGAGCCCGTGTGCCCAGGTGTAAGCCCAATGGAAGCCTCCCGGGGGGGGGGGGTCAGTCCTCAGGCACCCCCTTCACACTCCTGCACCACATGCTGGCATCTCGACTGCCCTGGGGACCCCCAAACTCAGATCTGCACGTCTCCCAGAAGGAGTTGGAATGGCTTGGGGCTGGCTGCAGACCTGGGTTGTCGTGTGAAAACGGTCAGGGAGCTAATCTGCAGCGAGGATGTCCAGTGGAGGAGTGCATTCAAACTCGAGTTCGAACCCTGACTCCATCTCTTGTTAGCGAAGTGCCGGTGGGGACGCTGCCCTCCCTGGATCGTGGTTTGGGATCAGGGGTCAGTCTCTGATATTGGTGTTCCCAGGCCCCAGAAGTGCTCCAAGTAGGTGCCAAGGCCAAGCAAAAGGAGAAAAACGTGTATTCACACTCTCACTAAATATTTACTGCATTGTGTGTTATGTGCTCTATTAAGGAAGCGCTACAGTGAGGGAGGTGAGTATTGCCTCTGGCCTCAGGAGAAGAAAGACGTTTTACCAATGACACAAGTAGCTACAGAATTACAGTTTTTATTAGGGCTGAAAAGGAAACAAGAAGAAAGAGAATCAAGGGGAGGTTCCTCGTTTAGGGAGGGAGGGATCCAGAAAGGAAGTGGCATTTAAGTAGGAGGCTGTGTTAGTGAAGGTGACTGCCGTGGCCGCACAGATAAACCCCAGCCTCAGTGCCGAGCGCAGCACGGGTCTGACTTGCTCACATGCACCTGACCGTGGGCTCAGCAGGTGCTCCCCACGTGGCAATTCAGGAACACAGGCTCCTTTGATCTTGGGCTCACCCATAATCACAATAAAGAGTTAGCCAAGGTTGTAGAATACAAGGTCAGTATGCAGAAGCCAACTGTGCGTTTATACACAAGCAATGAAGAATCTGAAAATGAAATTAAGAGAACAGTTCCTCTGACGGTAGCATCAGAAAGGATAAAATATTTAGGAATAACGTGAGCTAAGGAGTGTAAAACTTGTGCCACAGAAACTACGAACATTGTGGAAAGATATTACTGAGGACTGAAGCACATGGAATGACACCCTGTGTTTATGTCCTGAACACGGCTGAGCAGACTCACTAGGTCCCCACATGTGAGTGTGGGGACATTCACAATATAGCGTGCGTCTGATCACACGCATGCAGGGGGTACGTGTGAAAACTAGTTCTTAGGTCATGAGGCGGTTCGGATGAATCAGTGATGCAATTATATCTGAACATATGGAGATGTTATATTTTTGTATTTTATATTATTAAAATATATTTATATTTTACATTTCACATAAATTTGATGTACACAAAAGCTTCCTAGATCCTAGACTAGTGGGGGGCTTAGTGATACAATTTGTATCTGACCATGTAAATTTAGCGCATATGTTTGAAAACTGTGTCCTCCGTTAAATGACAGCTGGGGTTTCCATAGGGCAATGTGTGTATGAATGTGTGTGTACATTGTGTCTGTCTGAAAGCCCCTAGGTGTGAGGCCAGCTGGGGCTGCGGTAACAGGACGTATGTCTGGACACATGCACACGACGTAGGTGTACAAACCACTCCCTGGATCTGCAGAGCGGAGGGGCGCGGGGACGGCATGCATGCGGCCGCACAGCACATTGACGTATCCATTGCGTCACTGGGACACAGCCTTCCTCTCTCGTGAGAACTTCCCTCTCCCCAAATTTCTGACCGTTTTAATACCAGTGGACATCGAGGGTCGTGTGTCACTCTCTCAAGCTTTCTACATGTGTTATCCTATTTAATCTTTTCCAAGAAACCTTCTTAGTTGCTCTTGTAGCCCTCAGTGGCTCAGAGAGGGCAGGTAGGTGCCTAAGGTCACACAGCTAGTCCTCAGCAGAGCTGAGATCTGAACACGATTTATCCGACCTGTGAGCCCTTGGCGCCACCAGCTGAAAGGCTAGAGATGCTGTCACCATGGGCCGTGCTCCTTTCTGGAGCCCCAGGGGGAGGGGCTGGCTGCATCTGTGGGGTGGGCCTTGCCTCCCCCTTCCAGCCGCTTCCTGGCTGTGGCCACAGGTGACATATCGGGCTGGGCCAATGGGTCTGTGCCACTGGCTTGGACCCACTGCAGGCAAAGCTCCGCAGCGGCCCTCAGGGAGACGTCCTAGGGCCACCATGCAGGCCAGGCTTTTCCTCAGGGTGCACGGGCCTGGGAAATGCGTTCTGGAAACTTCCCTGGGGAGCACCGTCTTCACAGAGTCTCATGCACGGGGTGGCGGGGGGGTGGTTAGAACACAACAGAACAGAAGAGAACCAAACTCCAAACAAACATGGGCCTTCTTCCCAGCGCTCCTTCCTGTGAGTTAGACTCAGGAAGTGGGGGTCCTGATGGCCCACCAGGGGCCCTGTTAGAGGGGCAGGAGGTGGCACCACGATGGGCGATGGGCTCACCACCCCCCCACCCCGGTCAGCCAGTCTCATGGCCTCGCCTACGTGCACGGCCCTGCGGGTCAGGGACACCTGACTGTGCATCTGGCTCCACCCACTCCCCGGTGGGTGACCTGGCAAACCTCATGGTGCCCACGAACCCAGGCTTTGTCATCTGTGGCCTGGGGCTAACTGCCATCTTACTGCCACATGACGGCTGTCAGGAGCATCTAAGAGAATTCTGGGGTGATCTGAGAGGTTTGTGCAAGGGGGATATTTGCTAAATAAATGCCTTTCCTTCTAAGTGGTTAGTAAATCTGCAAGAATAAATGTAAATTTACTTGGGAGCATGGTCCGGCCTCTCTGGGTTCCCCATGCTGTGTTCTAGAGTGGGGGTTCTCCACCGGGGTTCTTTCCACACAGCACTCCGTGCGCCATGGCAGTGAGGAGGGGTCAATGCAGAGAGAACGGAGGAGTGGGTCTGTGGGCTCAGGGCTCCTCACCCTCAGCAGAGCAGCCCTGTTTTAAAGATCGGTTTCAGGGGCGCCTGGGGGGCTCTGTAGGTTAAGTATCCAACTTCAGCTCAAGTCATGATCTCATGGTTCATGAGTTCAAGCCCCATGTCGGGCTCTGTGCTGACANGCCCCCACCCCTTTCTCTCTCAAAAATAAACATTAAAAAGAAAGTAAAGACCTGCTTCATACCCTGGGAGAGGTTTTATAGAAAATGTGAGCCTGTCCTGGGTTCTAGACTGAGGCTGCAGAGTTCACCTGTGCTGTGAGCGCTGAGTCACTGAGGTCGGCCAGTGAGGCGGGTGCGGGTGTGGGTCACACCGAGGAGGCAGAGCCGGTAGATGGACATGGCCATGACATCCGGTCTTCATCCCGTTATTGAGCAGGCAGGGGCTTCAGAAGTTCAGCCTGTGATGCTGCCCTTGCAGCAGCGTCCGCGGGAGTGGATAGTCCCGGGGTGCAGTGCGCAGTGAGAGGTGGGGCGGGCGTTCCTCAGCGTCAGCCCACTTGGAAGGAAGCAGGAGCGCGAAGCTGAGAGAACTCGAGACAGAACGCAGGAGGCGTGGCAGGTGCTCCCTCCCCAGGTCACTGCTGGGCGCCCCCGCTGAGGACTCGGCCCCGGGCCGCCCGTCCCGCACCGAAGGGCACGGCCGCGCGAGGTGTGCGGGCAGTCACCGGGCAGAGCCCTCCCAGGGGCCTCTCCCCATGGGAGAGGGTGAGCCTGGGTGGGGGGTAGCTCTGTGAGGCAGCGTGGAGAGCATCTCTGCTGGGTGCAATGGGTCCCTATCAAGTCCCCAACATGTGGTGACGTCTCTTTGCTAACAGGGAGCAGTGTCAGCTCTGGGTCAGAGGCGAACATAGCCGACTTTGAAAAGTTCTGTTTCTCTTCTTGCCTTAAAGAAAAAACGATGTTGGTGTTTCCTTTATGGCAGGGGTGTGGTATTTCCTCTTAATTAGGCAAAAAGTGGGACTATTCAGAGAAAACATCAAGTTACTCAGACTAACGGCCCTGGTGGTGAGTCTCCAGGGAACAGGGCGTTTGCACTGCAGAGAGCCTCCTAATTACAGGGAAGGAAGAGGTGCATTTACGGTGGGGAACCCAGGGGACCCCGCCTCAACCCAGTGGTCAAAGCTCACATCTCTGTCCCTGGGCCCCCGACGCGATGTCCTGAGGGCACAGCGTCACTTCTGGGCTGTCCCTGCCCCAAATGCAGAGCCTGGATCAGATAGCGAGGAAACGTCAGACAGACCCAGACAGGAGTGCGTGGAAACACATGCCAACGTCCTCTGTCACCACATGCTCTTGCAGCTCAGAAACCCATGTGACCGAGTCCTTCCTCGTCCCCCCCACCCCTCCCCTGGCGAGGTTTACTGGTGAGTCCTGCTCGCTTCGTTTACTGGTGAAACCTCGTCGTCAGGGTTTCTCCAAGTGCCCGTTGTTCCTCATGGCCACCTCACTGTTATTCCTCGTGCAGCATAAACAGCCCCCATGGGCATCTGTTTAGTTTCCTAGGGGTCCTGCTGAAAGGCAGGGAGTCCCAGCCCCAGCCTGCAACCTCAGCCAGCCACACCTCCCCGGAGCAAAACCAAACCCGTGCGCTGGGCCTCACGGTGAGGCTGCACACACGTCCTCTGCAGCAGGAGCCCGCAGTGCTGGTCCTTTCTGCTCCCACATCTGGCAGCGAGGCTGGCTGGCCCCGGAAGGTGTTAGCCTGGGATGTGCCGCCGGGTTGCAGGTGGGCTTCGGACCTGGCCGCGTATTTGGGGATAGGTGCCTGAGGACGAGGCCCTGGCTCCAGGGACCCCCATCGGGGATGGTGGGGGGTCAGCGTGCAGACCCTTCTCTTAATTGCACCTGTCTTCTGCCATTCCTTCCACACTCAGCCCATCTTCAGTGCCGAGGATGCTGAGTGCTTGGGCCCCCGGGGAATTCCTGGGGAAGGGCAGGCCCTAGGCTGCCTCTTAGGTGACTGGCGTGGGGGGGAAGTTGGCGCTGTGAGCGGTATGCACCCAGGAGGACAGTGCCTTTCTCAGTTGTATTTGCCAAGGGAAACGGGCTTGAGGCTCTTCCCACTTATCCACTTGTTCCGTGCCCTCGGATAAGCCACCTGCCCTTTCTGACCTCTGTGAACAAATGAGGTTGAACTGGACTCATGGCTTATCTCGTGTGTCCCATGGAACATGGCGGTGTCATAGCACGGGATGTTACAGACACGTAATAGAACACTGTACCAAGTTCTGTTCCCCCAGGGGCATGTGGGGCTTTCTAGAAGTTACTTGAATACAGGTAGTTTAAGGGAGTCAACTCTCATGGAATCGAGTTTGCCTGTCTTCCTCTTTTCTTTCCCTCGTTCACCTCCTCCTTCACAATGCTCTTCTATTTTATCAAAGAAAAGCATAAAATCTTAGTTTGATAAATTACCTCATGGTTTATAACAAAGGGTGCCTTTGAGAAGACATGGTCTTTAAGGGTGATCCTCAGGGGAGAAAAACAAAGAGAATTTCCCTAAGATATTTTAAAGCCTTTTTTATCCAGGTGACAAAATCAAGGTCAAGTATATCCTTTGCCTGTCTATTCATCTATTTATCTATCCATCATCCATCCATCCATCCATCCATTATCCATCCATCCATGCATCCATCCATCCACCCACCCATCTATCCATCCATCATACATCCATCTATCATCCATCCATCCACCCATCTGTCCATCCCATCATCCATTCATGATGTATCTATCTATCCATCCATCCATCATCTATCCATCAATCTGTCCATCCAACCATCCATCCATCCGTCATCTCTCCTTCCATCCGTCATCCAACATCCATCCATCATCCATCTATCCATCATCTAACATCCATCCATCCATCCATCCAAACACCCATTCATCATGCATCTATCCATTCTTCTTCATCTATTTAACTATTTATCTGTCTTCTCTCTACCTTAGAATTCCAATATAAAATGATTGTCTTTGGAAGCATCTATAAACACATTTGAATGGGGAAAAAGAAAACAATTTTTTTTAGTTAGTACAACTGATTAGAATGGTTAACTTAGTAGGAAATAGCTTTATACTTAGGTTATATGGGAGACATTTCACCTCCATTGAATGGGCTCCATAAATTTGCAGCTCCAAGGTTTAGATGACAATGTACGATGTGTACCATGTCATACAGGTGTGGGTGGGACATGGAGACGTTGTTGATGGCTATGTCATGGGTGATGTGTTTTTCTGACATGATGCTCAGCCTTGAGAAAGTTTGCCATAGACATGATACAGCCTTCCTTCCTGTGATGTACACAGGAGTCACATTCCTGAGAACTTTAACATGTATTGAAGCATTTTATTTATGTGCAAAATAGTCTGATTATTCATAATTATTCATAATTATGAATTGGATTTAAAAATTGATGCCTGCCCAGGGTGCATCTGAAAATCCTGTGGGATACAGGATGACGGTGTATCAGTGTAAGCTGTGAATTTGCTGGTAATGAGTTTCGTAGCGGTGAGAACTAGGACACATGTCATGAGGTGACTTGAAGCAGAAGGTTGTCGAAGGAATCGGGTGGTCCCAGACGCCTTGTACAAAACAGAGTTTGGTGAGGTTGAGGGGTCTGGTCCTGCTCCCGCAGCGGACAGTCAGAGGGTCCAGGGCCGCACTCAGCTCACGCTCTCTCGCCGTGCTCCTCAAACCACTGCGCACAGGGCTCGCCTGGGGACCAACTGTAAATGCACATTCTGATCCTGAAAGGCCTGAGGTTTTACATTTCTACCAGCCTCCCACCCCGCGGTTTACACCCCACACAACTCTGCTGGCCTCTTACGGGGAAACCTGTTTCCAGCACGAAGCTGGATTTCCTTGGAGCCGTAAAACCCACTTTTAATGTTTTACAGTTTTATCAAGATATAACTGACACAGAACACTGTGTCAGTCTGACTTTACAACGTGATGATTTGGTGTGAGTATGTATTGTGTAGTGATCCCCACGATAAGGTTGGTTAACACCCGTTACCTCACATAGGGGTGTGTGTGTGTGTGTGTTGAGGATACACTATTACTGTTGTCACACACCACAGCATCATTAGCTGCGGCCTCCGTGCCATGTCCTGGACCCCCAACCCCAGAACTTACTTCTCTTATAAACGGAAGGTCAAACCCTTCGCCTGGCGTATCCCCACCCCCCACCCCAGCCCCTGGCAACCTTCGTTCTGTTCTCCATTTCTGTGACTTTGGTAAAACCACTTCTGATGCAGGAGGCCCAGGGCCTGAGGGAGATGCCATTTTCACACACCCCACGCATTTTGCTACAAAATGGAGCTACTGGGTTTGTGCCGGGGCCCCACACTGAGTTCAGTCAAACCCATTGTTTCCACTCAGGCAAAGTAAGGCTCCCTGAGACGGGAAGGGAGGATTCTTTGTCAGTGATCATACCTTGTAGACAGGACACTGTGCAGGGCATGTGTTTGCGGGGACTGTCTCCAAAGCGCCCACGCCATTTATGTGTTTGCTGCGCCTGGGGGCCGAAGTGGTGGGGACTTTGCCGTCCTGCGTGCTGGTGGGATTAGCTGTGTTCCTCACACGTGTGTTGTGAGAGACAGCCTCACACTGCGGCCGTGTGCACCTTCCCGTGGCCCTTCTATGTGGGGCTGTGCCACATTCCATTGATACCAGGGTCTTCCGTGGAAGAGCAGCTGTTTTGGAAGGGACACTGGCCTGATGCTGGTTTTGACAAGGGCCTTCTGTACGAGGGTCTTGTCCATAGACGGTCCTGATGTGGAGAAATCGGACGTCTCCTACACTGCTGGTGGGGGTGTAAAATGGGACTGTCTGGAAGTTCTCCTGTAGGCTGAACACCGAGTTACCCCCGACCCAGCAATTCCACAGCTGGGTATCTGCCTGAGAGAGAGGAAGGCAGGAGCTCCCATGCATGTCCGTCGACTCGGCGGAGTCTTACTCACCATAGGAAAGGAGGAAATGCTGTCATACAACGCAGCGTGAGTGGCCCTTGGAAACATTTTGCTGAGTAGAAAATGCCAGTCCCCAAGGCCGCACCTTGTAGGATTCCCTGTACAGGGGTGTGCAGAGCAGGTGAACCCAGGGACAGAAAGCAGAGCAGGGGTTGCTGGGGGCTGGGGAATGGGGGTCAGGGAGCGACTGCTGACAGGTGCAGGGTCTCGTCTTGTGAGATGAAATGTTCTGGAACTTGGCAGTGGTGATGGTGGCACGAGATTGTGCCTGTGAAACAGCACGAATGCCAAACCTTATGTGTGTTTTCCCATGTTGAACGTTTCTTAAAGAACTAACTCTAATCACAGTGGGAACCACAAAGGAGCACTTTTCATTCCCAGATGCAGGGTCTGGGGCTTGCCACCACAGGCGTCCTGGGGACTGTTGGGCTCCTTAGACTCACAAGCACCCAAAGGAACAGAGGGAGCACGTGTCTCTACACCCCACGTGTGGGTCTCAGCATTCATGAGTGTTATTTCCCTTCGTCCACACAGCTGCTCCAGAAGGGAGGTTCCTATTTTGTTTTTGCTTTATGCCTAAGGAACCCAAGGCAGAGAGAAATAAGGTACCATATGCCACCCTAGGTCGTAGAGGTCGTGGGCTGCTCAGCTGGGCTCTGAACCACAAGTCCTCTCCACGGAGATCTGTTCCTGAGGGCATAATGCCTGGCTGGGTCTAGATCTGGGGCTCCCAGGGCTCCCCGTCACCGGCAGGTAGGCGCCACTTTCAGAATTACCAGAACATCTTGCCAACGGTCACGTGGAAGGAACCATAGACATCAACTCCCTTGGCTTTGGTGTTTTCTGGGAGATGGAAAGCCTGGTCCAAGAGCCAGTGACCAAGATGGCAGCCCTGGGACAAGACCAGGCCGGAGAGGGGAGGGGACGGGTGCTCTTAGCAGAGGGATGGGAAGGCACTGTCGTTGTTCCCCGTCTGGAGGTGAGGGACAGAGGCTCGCAGAGGCCACACGGGCTGCAGACTCAACTCTGACGGAAGTGGGACTGCCTGCCCCGTCCACAAAATGCAGCTCTCTCCACTGAGCCAGTGACATTTTGTGGCAGTCTGTTCCTTGTGCTAAACCTAATGTACACTCGCGTGGGCAACTGAAGAAATAGAGAAAGGAAAACCCACACAGAATAAAATAGAAACCACTCAGTGTTATCATCCCAAGAAATGTACCATCACCCCGTCGATACACTGCCTGCCATTTTTGTCTGTCTGTGCATGAACACACAACATTTTCATATCCTTATAAAATTCGGGTCATGCTAAATATAAGTTGTTTCATGCTTTTTATTTAATATTTTGTTTATGTTTCCTATTGATTCATAAAAGTTCATGAAAAAACTTGAACTTTAATATCTGCGGAGTCTTCCATCATCTACATCTTTTGCAATGTATCTGCCTCACTAACAATGGGCGTGTAGGTGGTGTTATAATTATCGCTCTTAAAATCAACACTGTGTGATGATTCTTCAACATACACGTTGGGAGGGGCACCTGGGTGGCTCAGTCAGTTAAGCGTCTGACTTTGTCTCAGGTCATGATCTCACACTTCGTGAGTTTGAGCCCCATGTCGGGCTTTCTGCTGTCAGTGCAGTGCCTGCCTGGGATCCTCTCTGCCCCTCCCCCTTCTCAAAAAGAAGTGTTAAAAATTAAAAAACCAAACCACGTTGTGACTATTTGGCATGGAGCAGGTACACAGTTGATAATTATGAATTAATTAGTGATGGATGAATGAATGAATGGGTTTCCTCCAGGTGGGTCCTTGAGGTTGCCTTGCTGGGTCTCACGTGGGCTGGCCACACAGCCCCTGTGTCTTCCTGTTGTCCCGATCCAGGGAGCAGCAGTCCTAGCTCCCCCTCGTGCTCTCAAGCGTCCTGATTTGGGGGATACATTATAAGGTCACCATGACTTACGAATCTCTTTGAGGCTCTTCATGCAATTGCTGAATTGCCACACAGATGTGTCGTTCCCACCCAGTCTGTCGCCTGTCCCTGAGAGGTGAGGGCTTGATGGGAACAAAACTTCTCATGCTGAGAAGTTTGGGAAGTAGAGTTACCCTTGTGAGAGTGGAATTGGCTTTGTGAAACTCAGAAATGTCTTAAGTCCATTTCCCCCTTAAATCTCAGGTTCTTAGAATCCACACTGGTCACAGGTGGAGCTTATGATTTATTATTTATTAGCATTTGGGATGGGAATAGTCATGAGCCTGAAGGAATTTAGGTTTGAATCCTAGCTGTCACATGCCAGTGGCTGTGAAATTTGGATCAAATCCCATGACTAAATCTCAGTTTCTTCCTCTGCAATTGGAAATGCACATACTCTCATGTCCGAGAGTTGTAAGGATTAGACATCAGCATCCAGACCAGGAAATCCGACTTCATGGACTCTGTTCAATGCAGTCTTTTGCACTAATGAGTCGTCCAGCCCAGTAACTGAGCAGTGGCACCTGGTGCTTCCTGGCTTTCCACGCACACATTGACTGTTCACTCTTAGGACATTCCGGGCTGGTCCCGGAGCCTCGAGGGGCTGCCCTGCTGAGTTGACTTGTTGGAGGGCCCATTGGGTGTGTGCACAGTGGTGGTGGGAGGCGCCTTGCTTCAGCGCATCCCACGTGTAGGTTGTCACCCTATCGGAATCCCAGCCTTTCAGGGGGTTAGCCCTGTAAGGTACAGCCAGGAGGACGGCATGTTAAGAGCATGGTTGCCCTGGGGATTGTGGCACAGCACACCCTGTGACTGACTTATCCTGTGGCCAACTGAATGTGGCATTTAGGGAGCTCTAATAGGGCAGCAGGCTTGGGAAATAGTCTAGTCATGATCAACAGGAGAGGCGAGTATTGAAATAGTCTCTTGGTCGTCCTTCAGATGCTGGATAGGGCAGTTGTTGGTAGGGAGTACTTCCTGTGTCAAAAGGGAGAGCTTAAAGGGCACTTAAAGGGCACTTACTGCAGCCAGAAACAGGCATTTTAACAATTTAAGTAGAATGAATTGAACCCTGGCATTGAATTTCTCTTGTATACAATGGTACCTAAACACTTAAACGAAGAAGGCCAAATAAACACCAGAATGGATCTGGCTATGATAAAAACATTCTGATATGACCTTGGGAATATTCTAGCAAAACCCAGATGGGGCCGATCAGAAGCAACTCTGGACAGAATCCTCAGCTGCCTGGATTTTCCAGTTTCCACTCACCTGGAGCGTAACCCAGCCATGTTCTTTTCTGTTATGACCCAGGAAAAAGTCACCTTGGCAATCGGATGGGTGGGTGTCTCCTACTCCAAAAGGTAATCGTGAAAACACAGTTTCATGGAGGCCTCATGTTCCTAAAACCAAACAGGGAGAGTGTGGTGGAAGTGTGTCCTCACCTTTCCCACCCCTCACCCAGGGTGACAAGGTGATGTTGCTCCAGAAGAGCTGAGTCTAAGGATTTCTAAGGAAAAGGATTTGCATGTAAATTTGAGTCCATGCGAGAGCCAGAGCTGTAGTGCTGGTCCTGTCTGTTCCTGAGGAGTTCACTGACGACTGAGCCTATTGGAACACTCCTCAGGCTTGTGCTTCACAGGACACAAGCCTTTCCACATTCTTTCAAACTTTGCCCACTTGCCCCGAAACTTAACTTGATTTTCAGGACTTGGATTTATCCCCTACTTCATAGAAGAAATAGAAGTTCCTTAACTATCCTCCCCAAGATGTTCTGGTAGATTATATTATTGTGACACAGATGCTCATGTCCCACTCCCCAGCCCCCACCCCCCTGTCCAGTGACTTTGAACTTGGCCAAGTGACCTGCTTTGACCAAAGGAATGTGGGCAGAAATGATGACACGTTTCCAAGAAGAGACCTTGAGGGTCATCACGAAGCCTTGCTCCACCTTTTTTGCTCCTGCAGAAGAAGAACAAGACAAGTATCCATTGCTCCTTGGAATCAGGGACACTGGGAGAAGACTCCAAACTGAGCCCACTGGAGCTTAGCCAAGCCACAGGCTCACAAATGCGAAATAAAAGTCTCCTAGTATGAGCTACTGAGATGATGGAGTTGTTTGTTCTACTGATTACCCCAGAAAAGCTGGACCAGTGCAGAGACCAGTTTACAAATGCCAGCACTTGTTCCACTGGTGAGTGTTCCTGCTGCAGTGAAGAATGGTCTGTTCTCATGCCTAACACCCATCCTTCCTCCCGACTTCACATCTCGTCTTCTCAGAAACTTTAATGGTCAAGGTGTCTTTCTCCTCTATCCTCTCAACTAGATCCCTATCATTTCAAACATCATCAGCTCCTTCTGGCTTTCACTAGGATATAGAAAGGCAGGGGGAACTGAGGAATAAGAGAAAATCTTAAAGGTAAGCGGAGAAAAAGGCCACATTATTTACAGAACAGCAATGAGAATGACAGCAGACTTCTCAGAAACTATGCAAGCCAGAAAACGATGGAATGATATCTTTGGAGAAATAAAAGGGGGGAAATGATCAACCCAGAATTCCGTTCCCAATGGAAAATATCTTTCAAAAATGAAGGATAAATAAAGACTTTTTTCAGACGAGCAAAAAGTGACAGAATTTATTACCAGCAGACCTGCACTGCAAGAAACGTTAGAAGAAATTCTTGAGGTATATGAAACTGGTCAGAACCTTGGATCCACTAAAGAAATGAAAAGTGCTGGGCACAGTAAAAATGAAGATAAATACAAAGTTTATTTTTCTTGCATTTAATTGCTCTAAAGATATTTGACTGTCACNAAAAAAAAGAAAGAGGGTTGAAAGGGAAGTATAGTCTTGTAAGAATCTTAAACTACCTGTGAGTCCACATAATTTTATTTGAAGGTAGACTGTGGTCAGACAAGGATCTATATTGCAAATTTCAGTTAACAACTAATGTTTTGTGTGATTTTTAAGTTTATTCTTGAGAAAGAGAGAGAGCAAGTGAGTGGGGAAGGGCGGGGGGGGGGGGGTGTGTGTGTGTGTGTGGAGAGAATCCCAAGCAGACTCTGGATTGTTAGCATGGAGCCTGACGTGGGACTCGATCGCATGAACCATGAGATCATGACCTGATCTGAAATCTAGAGTTGGACGCTCAACTCACTGAGTCATCCAAGTGTCCCAACTAATTTTTTAAAAAGGTGTATAAACATGGCCAATTCTCTCACATTAATAAAAAAAAAAACATTAAAAAGAAAAAGAAAAAGAAAAAACAAGCATTATTAACGCCACGCCATCCTCTGGCTACCCTGTGATTCCTCTTCTCCCCTTTCACGCTGTGTCTCTCCAGAGTGTTGTCTCTGCCTGTTTTCACCTGCTAACCTCTCGACTCCTCAGATGACTAGTGTGTCTTCCACTTCCAGTGACCTTGACACCACTATATCCAACTAGACAGTTTCCATACCTGACTTCACACCATGGGTGGATTTGCCGCGTGGCGACCCCATCCCTCGCGAACGCTGCCCCTCCTGGCCCGCTGGCCTGCACTCCCTGGTCTTCCTGCTGCATCGCTGGATGTGTCTGCCGTGTTCTCCTTGCACTACGATCTCCTCTATTTGACCATGAGGTGTTTGGGGCCCTCAAATGTCATTCCTAGGCCCGCTTTACTGCATACCTGGCACTTCATCCCCAAGCAGACCCATCTGTACCCACACTTCTGGGGCTTCCTTTAGTCAGAAGACTACAGTGCTGTACCCGTCCGGAACCCCCACTGAGCTGCGGGCCAGATTCCCGGCTCCCGTGCGCATCTCAAAGGCAACTCAGATCTCAACATGTCTGAGAAAAAGGTCACCATTTCTTCTCTTAACCTGGTCTTCTCGGAGGATTCTCTGTCTCAGAAGATGACCCTCCCACCATCACTGCCACCGTGATTCACTGACTTTGAAAAACATTCATTGAGCACTTACTCTGTGCGAGAGACCGGAGACATGATGAACGGTGGACAAGGTCCTGTCGTCAGGGAGTCAGTGCTCCAGAAAGCAAAGAAGCAAACATACCACGTAATTTCGGGAAAGGGTATGTGCCATGAACAGAGCAAGAGCTGGGTAGGGAGACTGACGGGTGGTGTCAGGGATGGGGGGCATATCAGCCCGCGGCACCAGGAAGCCTTGTCGAGGCAACACTGACCAGGTACTTGGATGACAGGGTGGAGCATGTGAGGGCCAGGAGGGAGAGGTGAGGGGGCGCGATTGCAAAGTCAGCCAGAAACCTGGGGATTCACTTTTGGCTCCGGAAACTCCTCCCTCTGCCCCTCGGCTTCCAGCCCTGAGCCAGACCCCTCATCTCCACCTCAGACTGTGGTCCCAGCTGCCTCCCCAGCCTCCCCGTGCCCAGCCTCCCCATGCCCGGCCTCCCTGCACCCCGCCTCCCTGCACCCGGCCTCCCCGCACCCGGCCTCCCCATGCTCAGCCTCCCCACACCTGGCCTCCCCGCACCCGGCCTCCCCGCACCCTGCCTCCCCGCACCCCGCCTCCCCACACCCAGCCTCTCTGCAGCAACACAGTCATCTCTTCAAAAGGCGAATCTAACCACCCTATTCTGCGTCCTTCCTTCTTGATTTTCTACTGTGGTGGATTTATTTATGGAGTCTCACTTTCCTCTCTTTGAACACGGGCTGGTCCCCATGACGGTCTCAGTGAAGAAACTGTGGTAGAAACGACGCTTTGTATCTTCAGACCGTAGACTAGGGGTGGTGGCTTCTGTCGGGTTCTCTTTCCTGGGACACGTGTCCCTGGATGCACCACCATGTGGTCAGGAGGCCTCGGGCGTGTGCAGAAGCCACGTGTGCATGTCCGGCAGGCAGTCCCAGGCCCCTGGCCTTCCAGACACCCCCGCCCCAAACTGATGCAGCAGAGACAAGCTGCTCAAATTGCAGATTCACATGCAGAATGACTGTCGTTGAATTTAAATCACTGGAGTTTGGATGGTTTCTTTCAGTGAAGTGGAAACAATGTCTACTCATCAGTTACATATACATTTCTCACCTGGCCTTGTTCCACCAAATGCAGATCTGATCGTGTGTCATCCCCCCACTCCAGCCACCCCGGGCTCTGCCAGTCCCCTGCGCAGCTTACAAACCCTGACCCGTCCCCGCCCAGGCCATCGGCTGACTCTCGCCCGCATGCAGCCCTACGAGAACGCTTGTGTGACTTGAACCTGACGTGCTCGTGGTTACTCACGATGTGCCCTCCCTGCTCCGTGAGCTTATAAACCTGACTTGGTTGCCTGCAGTTGTGTTCCTGATGGCCTTGGGCTCGGGGCTTGACCGTGATAATGTGAAAAATGGTTTAACGTGGGTGGTAAGAGTCCCTGTGATCTGCCCCGTTTCTCTTCCAGCCACATTGTGCTGACTTCCTGCGCTTCCTCTGTGGGTCCTCAAAGCTGCTGTGCTCCCTCCCCCCCACCCCTGAGCTCACATGGGGCTCTCTGCTCTTGAGGCCCCCTGGGTTTGAATAGTCACCAAGTCCTTCCTTGGCAGGCAGGCCGTCTGGATTTCTCAGACCAGGTCAGCTCTGTCTCTGGTGTCCTGTCCACACAGCTTCCTAACACTCATTATAGCTAGAAATTCTCTTCTCTGTGATGAGTTTACCAGGGTCTGCGTCTGCCACTGGACAGACTCCAGGCAGGCAGAGATGGGTCTGCTTTTGCTGACGGTGTGCAGCACGTGGTGTGACGCGTGTTTCCCCGTGGCCTGCCATTGCAGGAGAGTGGCAGAGGCCTTGCTTGCTGGGTGACAGGTGGGCGGGTATGTCGGAAGTCAGCTCACGAATTGACTCAAGGCTTCAGAGGCGGATGACAGGGCGTGACCAGAGCCATCCTCAGAAGGGCAGTGTGGCCACGTCCTCCGTGGGTGAAATGCAGGGACACAGATAAACATGTGCCCGGGATGTGGCGCCTCATCCATGAGTCCCAGTTGGCCACCAGGACCTTCCACACGTAACTGGGAAGGGAACTGGAGCCAGTGCTGATCAGAGGGGGTGACACGTGCTTCCTTTGGGCTCAGATGTGAGTACAGGGCTGGTTCAGATGGATAAAGATAGAAAAGATGGGCAGGCCCTCGAGCTAACCTGGGGAGAGACGGCCGCTCGCGCATTGCTGTGGGTGTGAAAGCTGCTGCAGGTTGGTGAGGGGAAATACCTGACCGTTGTATTGGAAATTTGAAACGCACATAAAACCTGACCCTTCATCCAACTTGGAGGAATCGAACTGCCAGACGGAGAGCGGCAGGCTGTGCAGACCCTGGAGAAGGGCTCTGCCACGGGCGTGGAGGGCACAGCAACTGGAAAGCCCCGGAGTCTTTGTCAGTGGATGGCCGCGGGCGGATTGGGCAGCATCCCAGATCCCAGACATCGGCTCTGCTGA
>NW_027528369.1:9506176-9519784 GCF_008692635.1 Crocuta crocuta | reverse complement strand
CATGGGCAAAGTGCTGGGGAGCTTTGGAAACAAGAAGCACTTGGCGGGGCCGCGGGTGGGTCTGAACGGCCAGGGGTACATGTGCGGGGTTCTTGGTCAACGGGGAGTCGGGGAAACAGATAAAAATATTGCTAGCTCAGGAGAGAGGCAAACACAGTCTTCCTCTTATAAAAAGAAAGGAGAATCACCCAAGTTATAGGAAAAAGTTCTTTGACTGTTATCACAATCATTTGGCTGAGAACCTGGAGGGGAAGGGCTCACTGGGCAAGAGGAGAAGTGTATTTTGTGCAGGTCCTGGTCCATCCAGCTGGGCCTGGGCTGCCCCCCCCAACCCCCCACGGGGGCCAGCCCCGTCCCGGGCCATCCCTGGTTTTTCGCTGGTGGACGGGCAAGGTCCAGGACCCACTGGCCGCCATTTGGACACGATTCTGTTTGCACCACGTTTCTGGGCCTGGGGTTTTCCATCTGTGAGTTCCCTTCCGAGGCTGCAGGGTTGTTCACTTTACTTTTCGTTTGTTTGTGGTGGTGGCTATTTTTAGTCCTGCGGCTCCATCAGGGGCCTGGAGCTCGGGGGAGAGGGACCGAATGCGAGGAGGCTGGGCCTGTCCCACTGCCTGCCGGGACGGGCTGGTTTTCATCCTCACAACCCGAGATTCCTAAAACAGCCAAACAGCAGAGCCCCCGGGGCCACCCAACTCTGGCCCCAGCTTGCGTCTAGCGGGCAGGGGCGTGCGGTTTGGGTTTTGTCTCCCCTGTGTGCCCACGTGCAGGGCTAGGCTGCGCTGTGAGTAGTGAGTGTGCTCATTGCATCGCTGCTGACGATGGCGAAGAAGACAAAGGCGGTGTAGAGAGACATGGGGCATTCTACCCGCAGGGCAGGGTGGCCGGGGCTCTGGCCGGGGCAGATGGTCCAGCTTGAACCACAGCTGCCGTGAGGCCCGGGGACACCCCCAGCACAAACCTGGAGCCCCTGTCCTGGGCGCCCAGAGGAAGGCCAGCAGGAACAGCAGGGGGCCCTTCCTGAGGGGCCCGACTCTGGCCCCCAGCGAGGCTCACGGGTGTCTGAGGCTCTGCGCTGCCGTGACCATGGGACCCCATCGTCACCAGGTACTTGGGAGAGGGGTGTGGGTCCGGAGAAGAAGGCCATCTATTTGGCTCTGACTTATATTTCTTTTTCCTTTGCAATTTTCCCTTCTTTATTACCAAAGCACTGAGAACACGGAACATTCTGGAAGGAAAAAGAGTTCTCGGTAATCTTACCACCAAGACAGTATCACTGAGGCAGGGTTAGGCATTTTGGTGTATTTCTTCCCAGACTCTGTGTAAGCATCAAGCTGTTTTACACAATTAAAAACACTTTTTTTTAATGTTTATTTATTCTTGAGGTGGGGGGTGGGAAGAGACAGAGAGAGAGGGAGACACAGGATCGGAAGCAGGGTCCAGGCTCCGAGCTGTCAGCACAGAGCCCGACGCGGGGCCAGAACCTGCGAGATCATGACCTGGGCTGAAGTCAGATGCTTAACTGATTGAGCCCCACAGGCGCCCCAATTTTACACAAATTTGCACACATTTTATACTGCAAGCACTGTCTTCTCACTTCCCCAGTGAAGAGACCACGTGCAGTCAGGGTAAAAGCCCTGTGGGGTCCTGGGGGGCCAGGCGGCGGAGGGGAGGGGAGGGATTCGAGGCTCCAGGGCAGGAGTGCTTCTCGCTGAGGACATGTGCCACACAAGCCCCAGAGCCCAGGTGTTATGATCCCATTTTACAGACGAAAAAGCTGATGCGGTGCCAGGCCAGGCAGCGCCCCATGTGGGTGGGAGAACAGGGGTGTTTGCCCCCGCGGCCTGTGTGCACCCCCCCCCCTTTCTTGCACGGCTGCTCAGCGGCTGTACTGGGCATTTCCTGCTCTCTTGTGTGGGGGGAGGGCGGCCTGTTCTGGGCTCTGTGGGGGAGGGCAGCCCTGGGAGACCCTCCCCAGGCCAGGCCCCCACCCGGCGCCCACGCGGGAGAGCAGCTCATGGGCTGCGGGCCGCAGGGCCCACCTGCGTCCACCTCCTCTGCCTCCAGCCCTTGTCCGTGGCTCCTGCTCCTGTGTCACTTCCGGTGGGGACACGGCTGCTTGTCACCTCAACGCTGGGTTCCCTAGCGGGAGGTGGCCCCGCAGCAGCCGGCTGACAGGAGGCGGGCGGAGATGGCCCCCGGGTCAGCCCTTAGCACCAGCGCAGCGACTGTGAGGCCGTCTTCTGACCTGTGACGCAGGCGGGGCCTGGCAGACGTGCCTGTGAGCATCAGCTCTGACGTTTAGTACCTGGTTATGGTTGGTACCAGCTGAGCTCACTTTTCAGTGCCAACCATCGGTTAAGAAGCGCCCCAAAAAACGTCTGCAGCTCAGTCTAGAAAATCACCCTGAGGAAGGTTGGGGATGGACAGACTGACAGACCAGGTGCCTGGGCTCCCTTCTGCCCGTCCTGGCTGAGGATGACTANCAGATGCCTGGAAAGTGGCTGCCCCGTGGGGGCCGGGGGAGGGGTGTGTGCAGGAAACAGGCTGCGATTCACACTGCTGGGTCCTCCGAGCTCCCTTCCTCGGGACGTCAGAAACGACGCGTTCCCCACGCTGGAGGTCAGATGGCTCACGGGACTACGCAGACGGAAGCCGGCGGCAGAGTCGTATTCCAGGTCCCCCTCTGTGCATGGTACTCGAAACCCCGGGACCCCCATAAAAACCTCCCACAGACGAGCCAAGGCCGGAACCGGAGTTTGTCCCGTCTAGCCTGATGGTATCCTCGTGGCTGCAGGAGAACTGGGAGGGGGGGTTGGGCCGCGTGGTCACTGTGGCTGAGGCCACAGATACCAGCCTCCTCGAGCACGCCGGGTGGACGGCCAGCCCGTTTCCCTTCTGTCTCCCTCACCAGGGACGGGATCCATCCTTCAGCAGAGGCGGGTGGTGAGGCCCCGTGGAGGCGGGAGGCTGCCCAGGCCAACCACCCCCTTGGAGTCCACACCTCTGTGCCAGGTTTGTGGACTCGTGAGCGGGCTCGGCGGGCAGGGCCGGGATCCTCCCGCTAATCCCGGTTGACAGGCTGACATCCGCTGTACACTGGCTGCAGCCAACTGCAAGCGGAAAGCAGGATTGGGGTTTATTTATGGTGATCCCGTCACTGCACTCTGTGCGGTGGGACGTTGGTGTAAAAATAAAAAATAAATGGCAACACGGTTGAAGTTAGCCTGGCCCTGACCCAGCCCAAGGGGGCCCCGAGCGGGATGTCGAGATTGCTGTGCATTGGTGGGATTTTTTTGTTTTGTTTTGAATTTTTCTGCTTTCTGAAAATCCTGTCCCAGGAAATACCAAACAGGAAGAGAGCAGGCGAAGGAAAATTCCTTCTGTCACTTCAGCAATGATAGACTTCTGGTTGTAGAGTCGTTCTAGGCTTGCAGAGAAACCGCGTGGAAAGCCGGGGTCCCCATCTCCGTCCTGCCCCCACCCCAGCTTTCTGGGTTCCCGACGCGGCACGTGGGCACGGCACCATCAGGGAAAGCCTGTACTTTACGTGAGGGTCACTCCTGGCGGTGGACATCCTGGGGGTTTTGTCAAATGTATGATGTCACATATGTGCCAGCGCAGGGTCATACAGAAGAGTCTGCGCTAAAACCCCCACAGCGATGAAATGTTAGAGGGACTTTTAGAGAAAAAGGCTGTCCTCGCTAGCAGGACCAGAAGAGCCAGCAGGGGCCAGAGCGTGGTCCTGGGAGGGGCGAGGAGGATGCGGGTGTGCAAACGCACACATGATGCTGGTGAACACACTTAGTTTATACTGAAAAAGAAAGGCACAAAAGGGCGCCTGGGGGCCTCAGTCGTCGGTTAAGCCTCCAACTTCAGCTCAGGTCACCATCTCACAGTTCGTGGGTTCGAGCCCCGCGTCGGGCTCTGTGCTGACAGCTCGGAGACTGGAGCTGCTTCGGATTCTGTGTGTGTGTCTCTCTCTGACCCTCCCCCACTTGTGCTCTGTCTCTTTCTCTCTCTCAAAAATAAACAAACATAAAAATTTTTTTTAAAAAGTAAGGCACGGCCTTGGGGAGCGTGTACCAGCCCACTGGGTCGGCCTCCATCTTCCTCTTGGCTTTAGGAGGGTGATTTTGGGGGGGGTGCTGGGCTTGCTGATTCTGGTCCATGGAACATTTGCTGACAACAGGCTGCCACGTGGGTGACGGTGCCACGAGGCCTCTCTGACCTGGGAACCCGACAGGAGACCGCGTTCCCTCCTTGCGTGTCCTTGCTGACACGTATCCTCTCCGCCGCGCCCGCCCTGTGTGAGCACACACCTGCCAGCAGCCTTTGCCTCTGGGACCCAGAGACCTTGTTTTCTGGGTGTTTGAGCGAAATGAGCTGGGGGGGGCCTGGCCACGTCCCCTGAGCAAAGCGTGTTCTCAGGTCCCCATGGCGGTGGCCCACCGACCTGGCCCCTTGCCGCTGTGGCACGTCTTTTGGGATCGGCGGGAAGCCTGGCTTTGCGCTGCTTCTTCCTAAACTAGACTCTCCCAGCCCCCAGTTCCCAGGTTGAGGGCCCCTGAAGGTATTTGTGGATAATGGACACCTTGTCACGTCTGCATGCGCTTGACTTATTTGCTGTAATTCTTTCTTAGATTTCTCTTCCGCGAGGTGGGTGCTCAGATTCCTGGAAGCTGATGGCATTCCTTTCCCACCCAGGGTCAGGCAGGGTCACTCTCCGGAACCCCTGTCTGCCCCAGGGAGTTCCCTCTGCCCGTTTCCCTTCTCGCGCTCCCGGGCTTTGGCGTTAGCTGAGGTGAAAAAGTTCAGATTTATAATTCGTCCCACGGAACGTGAGAACAAGGCGTCCTGGACGGCGGTGGCCCGTGGCCGGCCAGTCCGCTGAAGGCCAGCATCGGGAACGCGGGTCTGTGGGAACTGCCGTCGTCCGCCAGAATGGCTCTAAATATAGTAAACGTAGGTTAACTTCCTATGCTTCCTGCGTTTATTCTTCTAGCTGAAATTTCCCTGACTTTTCTTTTCCTTTTCATTTTATTAGGTTAATAAAACTCGGTTTTTTGAGCATTTCGCCGCCCCAGGAGGGCCGTGGGCCCCTGTCCAATTCATCAAGTGCCTAATGAGTGGCCCCACAGGTCCTGGCCCATCCATTCCAGAAGCTCTCTCTGCCTTGTAAAGGTGAGGCCCACGGGCTGTACTGGGTATTTTGTCTGTTGGTTTCCCAAATTCTCCTGCCGGCCGGCCTGTCACTTCTAGGGATTTATATGAGGCCGCGCACCACAGGCACCCCCCGTCTGCAGGAGGACCCCTCCTTTGCCTGCTCCTCACACGCACCACACTCTCCATGCCATAAAGTAGCGTTTCTGTAATAAAATGGAGTGGAAATGTGTCGATGCTAGCATTTTAGAACATTCCAGCACCAGGGCTGTGGGAAAGCCCTTCGTTTACATCAAGGATAGAAGCTCTGTGAGAGTTGGGGGTGAAACAGTGTAAAACAAGAAGGCTTTTAGTAAGAGGACATAGTCTGGGCTTTAAGTGAATGACACAGAGAAGGTGTGCATGTGTGTGTGTGCGCAGCCCGCATGCTGTTTTTACACACGTGTTGCTGCCACCCCTGGTTTATTGTTCACGTTTCAGAGAAAGACCAGTGGAAGAGTGAATGGACACTGCCTGCGTTCCAGCCGCGGGTCTGGACTCTGCCCTTCTAGAACATTCTTCCTCTTCCTCCCCCTGCAGGCTCTCTTGCCTTCGCCAGCCCGTCAGGATGCTGCCGGCTCCGGGCGAGGGGCTGGTCCGCCCCAGCGTGGTGGCCGAGCTGGGATCTGAGCGCTCGGGCTCTGGGACAGGTCAGCCTGGCAGCCTGGGGACTGGAGACCCGGCCGTGGGAGGCGTGAGGGCGGGGAGGCCCCAGGGCTGTGGGGGCCTCGGCCAGAGGGCCCTGACTGTGCTCCCCACGCGGCCTTGTCGGTGTTTGCCCTTGGCGCCCCAGCTCCCCTTGTCGGGTTTGAGCTTCCAGTGAACGCAGGGTCTCTAATGAACTGCACTCTCAAGGGCGTGCACGAGCACTAGTAAATTCCTCCTACGCCCGTAACTCTCTTCCCTCCCTCCCAGCCGCCCACCTGGAGCCCAGAAGAGGAAGGAGAACGGGAGGCTGTGCTTGCCGGGCGCGCGGCCCAGGGAAACAGAGGAGCTGTGTCAGACCACTTCTCGGGATGCCTCTGTGTTGTGTCACCCCCCGGCCCCGACGCCAGCTGACGGACCTCATCCACACAGTCGGCTGGGACGTGGGGACTTCTTGTAACACCTGGTACGTGGGCAGTGGCGAGGAGGCCGTCCCTCTTCTGCGGTCTCTGTGCATTCGCGGAGGAGGGGTCAGGAGGGTCTCCGAGGTCAAGGGGAGCATCCACGGGAGACGGGCATCACCGGCACCTCCATTCTCCGACGCAGGGAAGACAAACCGTGTGGCTCTTGGCAGTGGCCCCGAGTCTCCTCGTGTCCTGGAATGTGTGCCCAGCTGTGGCTCCTCCCGGTTCCTGGTGGCCGTGTGTCAGTGGCTCAGAGTCCACACGGAGGCCACCATTGGCCGTTCTGATGGGGCTTTGAGGGAGTGGGCCTGGCTCACGCCTGCCCCTTAAAGCCTCTCAGCCGAGGGCCAGCCTTGCTCAGCTCCCTGTGGCCCGTCGAGGAGCCTAGAGCCGGGCTCTGGGGCAGCGTTTCCCACAGCGGCTGGCCTCCCCCCGCCGCCCTCTTACTGTGCACTCCCTGGGCACTCGGTGATCCGACATCCACTTGGAAGGGGTTTTGTTTTGTTTTGTTTGCCCCGCTTGACACCCTGGAATGCAGTGGCCATTTGTCTCTCTACGGAAGGGTTTCCCGTTACCCTGTGTGCTTGGAGGGGGACCTGGGCCCAGCCGTAGAGGTGGCGCACGCGGTTCCCATCACGGGCCTACTTCTGTCTTCCCTGCCCCAGGGACACGGCCCCGTTCGCCCCTCTCTCTGTACCGAGTCCCCCCAGCAGCGCCCCGCCCCCCGGGCTGGCCCACCTCCCCTTCTCTGAGTGAAGGGAACGTGCATGCCTGGGCCATCTGTTTGTTTAAACTCACCCCGTGCGAGTCCATGTTAAATGCAACAGAATGGAGAAAAATGTCATTCTCTGTCGGCCTCTGATCAAAGAGAGGGCTTAAAAAAAAATTCAAGATGGATTTCTGAAGGACAATGTTGTACACATTCCTTGTGTTTCCAAGCTGCGGTGTTTAGTTGATCTGGGGGGAAAAATCCCCCCCCCCTTTTGATCCCAGGGAGAAAACACTCACACAAACACTGCGAGACGGGCCCTTGTCTGTAGCCTCCCCGCCTGGCTGGCGGCCGGAAGGTGCCGGCTTCTCATTTATCAACAGCACAAGAGAATTTGGAACACGACTCACTGTAGCATATGCAGACCCTTTCCTCCTCCTGCGGGAATTCAGGGCGAGGTCACTGTCGTCTGGGGGGACCTGGGACCCAGGATGCTCTCCCCGAGCCCAGAAACTCCGGGCCGGCTCGCCCTGCTGCCTCCTTCGGCCCAGCCACTAAGAGTACATTTCTCCCTCACTCCTTCAGCCGGGAGCAAATGCAAATAAAAAGCACTTAAAATGGTTAACATTTCCTGTCACTGAAGGCATTCGTTAGGGGTGGGGGTCGCTGAGTTTTAAGTGTATTTTCATAGGAAAACTCATTTCAGATCTGCGGCAGGAACGCGGAGGACTCACACGGCGGGCCGCGGGGTTTGTCGGGAGCCCGAGCCCCGAGCCAGCCGGGTGACCCTCATGTCATGGGGGTGCAGCAGAGCAAATTCCCAGCCTCACACCGAGGCCAACCTGGGGCCCAGCTCCGGCCACAGGAAAAAATAAAATAGGCTCTTTCCCACCCCCTCTCGCCTTTACTCACTCTCTTTTCTTTTATTGGAGAAACTCCCTCCCCCCAAATTTTGGTAATTTATTTTGTTGTGTTTCCTCTATTGATTGTTTAGCTCGTGATTTTGCCAACTTCCTGGATGTTCATTTCTGGTTCTGCACAAAGAGCCACATTTCCTTTTGGAACCGGGACCGGGAGACAGACAGCAGCAGATACTGGAAATTGTGAGTACTCCCCGATCTTCCCCCAGCGGCTCTCTGACCCTGTCTGTCCGTCCGTCCGTCCGTCCTGCCTGCCTTTCTTTCTCTACCAGCTCGCTGTCTGCAGGGCTTCTCCGGGAAGCCCTCTGGCAGCCCTCGGCACCACTCTGGCTTTGGGGAAAGGAACCGCTACAGTTTCCGCACGGACATCGATGGGGAGGGGAGGGGAGTGTGCTCACCGACTGTGGGACTCCAGTTTTCATTTTGAGGCCCCGAAAGATGGCGAAAGTAAACAGAAGGAGGCTGGCTTATTTCAGGGCGAACAGTGAGTCCCCACTGAATTGACCTAATAAAATGAATTTTAAAATTTTCATTTTCTCATTTCGTTCCAGCAGAAAATGAGCTTGCCTTTATAATGTCCAGATCTTTCAAACTCTGAGTGAGAAATTAAGTTACTAAATGTAAATACTTTGGTATACGCACACACGTGTATGTATATATGAAATGACTGTATATATATGAAATGAAGTAATCCCTGACGGTAATGCAATAGCTAGCCTGACTTTAGGCCCCTAGGACACTTAAAAATTTTTTTATGATGTGCAATGAAGAAAAATAAGGTTCAGTAAAAATGTTTCTCTTTAAAAATGGGTGCTTTGTGATACTTAATAAATTTAATTGTAATTTTCATTGAATGTAAGTTGCTTATTTTTTAAAATCTTCTGAACACCTTTGTGAAATGCTGAGAGGATTGTAAAAAAAAAAAAAAAGTTAATATTCTAGGCCACAACTGACTTCTGTCCACGAAACGATTCCAGGGAGTATGGACAATTTTGAAAGGACACAGTTCTCTGATGGAAAGAATACTCCGCGTTTAATTACCAGGAGAAAGCAATTAATGCTCAAATTTCAAGGCCAATCCAGCCATCAGTTAGGAGCAGGGAGAAGGAGAAAAACAAGCCGGTTATTTGCCTAATAAAATCCAAAACTCGACATCATTCAGATGAATAATCGGAATGTGATTATATTTATAAGGAAAAGTTACATAAACTTCAAAAATGGTAGTTGTTTTGCTTACGTGCCTGGAAAAGGGATTCAGAATAATATTTGGGTTATCCTAGTTTTGCGCGCTCGCGTTCATGAAGGCTTCTCAGGTTAAAGAACCCCAGGGCCGGTGTAAGCACGGGCGTATGTGCGCGTGTGCATGCCCCTTCCCCTCCCGCCCGGGGGAGTATGGGGACAAAAAGGTGGGTGCCGACCACTGGGAAAATAAACCTTCACCCCAGAAATTCATAACTCATCTAAAACTCTTAGAAATTAAACATAGCCACGTTCTCACTCTCTTTCACCTCCTCGTTACGGGGGAGGGCAAAGGGCTGGAGCGTTTTTGAAGTTGCTGCAGACCAGAGGTGCGTCCAAAGGCTGTGGCCACGTTCCTGCGCGTCTACCTGGAGTGTCCCGTCCTCACCCTCCTGGCTGTGAAGCTACAGCGCAGATCATCCAGCGACTGAACACAGTTTTGAAGCTTTCTAATCGGATTGCCAGATCACAAACCTCAGCCTTCTGGAGCAGGCTCCCTGCTTCCCAGCAGGTGGCGCTGTGACTTCTGGACTGGCCTGTGCGGGTGGGGGCGGGGAAGACGCCGAGATTCAGCCCGAAATCCCATCAGGTCCCCCTTCATCTCCCCCGGGGTGCATCCAGTCAGCGATAAACGTAAGAAGTAAACAGTTTTTGAGGCCTCACTTGAAACGCACCAAGCTGTCAAAGTATTTGAAGTGTTTAAGCCAAATGTTAATTAGCAAATGTGTCGCCCTCCTCAAGTGGGCCGTGACGGCGCCCAGCTAGCATTCAAAGAAATATTTCCTGGGGACGTTCAAGATAAAAATGGAAGAAGCTCAGCAGCTATTTCAAGATCTGATCTCTGGCCTGTTTATGTTTTAGAGGGAAAAATACCCTTACGATACTCCTATAATAACCACGAAGCATGTACATGTCACAGCACTGCGTGGATTTTATATGCGGACAAATGGCCAAGTAAAATGAGGCGTGTACAGATAGAGGATCGGAGTCTCACCTTCTCAAGAAAGGCTTTTCCATGCGTGCGGGAGCACACCCCCGGGACTGTGCATTTATTCCCTCGGCACCTGCTGAAGTGGTGCAACCCGAGTGATCTCAGGATGGCCATGTCCTCCTCTTCCACCGGGAAAGTAGCTACTTTATTTCAAAAGTCAACAAATACTTTTCCATCCCCTTCTCTTGCTAGGGAGAGTCCCGAAGCACAATGAGCACATCCTTCAACATGTTTAATGTAAAAATTGAGACAATTTTGGATGATTTTAATGTTTCAGTTCTTCACTCACAGGACAACAGGATTCCTTAATTTGTTTTAGGTAATAATTTGCCACATTGCTTTTTTAATTTGAAAAAAAAATAGCATGCATTTTGACACTACTTGAAATGTGTACCACCCAGGTTTATTTCTTTTCCTAAAAATGATGTTATCATTTGTTTTTTGGGGAAAAAAAGATGGTAAGGGAATTAATTTGACTCCAAATGTGAAATAATATTTAAGGACATAGATATGTGTACCTGTAATATAGTAGAATGCCTTCATCGTGTCTAGTAATGATAAATCATGTATTGTTCTTTAAAATTTTAATCAACTGACGTGCTGGCTTTTTTTTTTTAAACCTGTATGTATTTACAAACTGCAAGTTACTCACTTCTCGTAAGTCCATGTATTAACAGGATGATCGTGCAAGAAACCCAGCTGTTTAAATAAATTCTGTTCTGCTTTAAAGGTTTTGCCCTTTGGGGGGAAAGTAATTTAAGTATTGAGTGGCAGTGACCAGCTAACAATAGTTAAAATGAAAATAAATCTTCCTAAAACTTAGTTCCTTATTTTCTTGAACAAGATACTAACCCATAAAAAATAAACATTATTTATTGAGCCACATTTGTATCAAGTGAACCTTTGTAAATTGAGACGAGAAAATATGAACTTGTGTGTCCCAAATACTTTGGTTTGTTAGCAGAACAGAGAGAGAGAGCTATTTGATATGTAGAAACTGAAGAAAATAACGTTCGTGATTCTGGAGAGAGAGTCTTTCAGATTTGTGCAGACCTAGGGAGGTGATCATATTAGAATTAACACAAAAATATTTGTGTCACTTGGCACCTTGGCTTAAGGGATAATTTAATGACACCAGCTATTAATGCTGACTTACATTTCTGCTCCAGCCAGCCTTCTTACAATCTTGTTTATTTCCAGAAATCACATTCGTGACAGTTCTAATAGGCCATTCAACAGTGAACGTTTTCTCATTTCGCTGAAAATATTTCAGGTTTCAAAAACCCAGCAAGGAAAAGCACTTTCAGACTTCACGTATATGAATAAACTCGTTTGGTGCAAGACTTTTGTAGAAAGTGAACTCAGCCAGACTCTGCCTAATTTCAGCCTCCAGTATTTTTATGTTTCCATTTGCTGACCAGGCTGCCGGGACCTGAGTCGATGCAAAGGTGATTGCGTCTTTGTTCTGGGCTCTTACTCTTTTAATCTTTACTTCTTAAATACTTTTTTTTATACTTTATTCTCTACTGTTTTATTTTGGCAGAAGGGTGGAAAATGGCCTGTGTTGCCCGGGGGCAGGACAGGCCGCACGAATCACTGGCCAGGAGGGGAGGCGCGCCGTCGCAGGGTCTGGGTCCTGTGTTTGTAAACTTTCCACTTTTTGTTTTTTGAGAAAGTCGCGTCTGATCTCTGCCAGCAGAGGTGGGGAGGCGTATTTACTTCCCTCTGAACAGCTGAATGCAGTCAGAGCTCTTACTTTGTGTTGTGTTTTAGTTAAAAGGTAAAAGAAAAGAGAAAAAAGACACCCAAACAAACCAGAAGACGCATTTAGCACCCAGTCTTGGGCCGTGAATGGACAGAGCCGCCGGTGGGGAGATAAAGCCCACGGGACACAATGCATTTACTGCCTCCTCGTTCCCTCCCGTGAAGTTCTCTCAGGAGGAGAGGAGGACTCGTGGGGATTCCATTCAGGGGTCAGCGAACATGTTTAAGCTGCATGTCAGGAGAAAGAAGGCTGAGATCCTTTGTGCAAACAAGTGCCAGAAGCGCAAATCCCTGCCTGTCTCAGAAATGCTCAGCCCGAGGTCTCTGAGCGGTCTGGAGAAACGAGCCTTGGACACCGCCTTTCTCAGTGGCCCTGCTGTGGCCACCTCTGAGGTGTCCAGCACGAGCTGCGCCAGGGCCCCGACATTCCACGCTGCCCCTCCCCAAGAGAGGGTCTGGGCCCGCAGGTGCACCCCAGGCCGTGGTCGGGCACATTCCCAGCGGGAGCTCGTTCGCAGAGCAGAATCTCTCGGATCCCTGGCCTCGTGGCTCAGACAACAGCGTCCCCAGCCCAGACAGGGGCTCAGACAGCAGCGCCCCGGGCTGGTCAGGGGCTCTGACAGCAGCGCTGTGCTGCCGCTCCATGCTGATGGGTCTCACTGGCCACCCTGGTGCCCCGCTTTCTTGGAGCCCTAATCTTGGATGTTCAGTCATTTAGCAAATTCCTGCATTTGGTTTGCAGTTGACTGTCCCCCCCGCCTAGAATCTAAGCATTGGGATTGTTGCCGATGTAGGACAGGGTGGTGGTAGTCCAGAGGTGGCCGCGTGCTGGGCAGGGCCTGGGACAGCCGGGTGCTGCCTGCCAGGGTAGGCACTGCCACGGCCCTCATCTGACAGTTGAGGAAGCTGAGTCCCGGGGAGGCCGAGTGGGACCCTCGAGGCATCACAGCTGCTGTGCTCTCGAATCCAGGCCAGTGGGTCACAGACCCCACATTGTGCAGCAAGGCCTGTGTGCTGTGCTAGGTCAGTGCTTGTCGAGGGAGGTGTGACGCCTGGGGCAGGACATCGGGGCTCATGCGGGGCTCTGCCCTCCCTCGCTGCTGGCCCGTGGTAGATTCCTTGGACCCCTGAGCCTTGGTGTCCTCCCGTGTAAAATGGGGCTGGCAATCTTCCTTTTTCAGGTTGTGCAGATTTGGGACTGTGGCCCATAGAATGTGCTGGACGAAGGATCACGTCACAACCGTCCCTGGGCCAGTCCCTGGAGCCCCGAAATAAATGGGCAGAGGGGCTGCCTGGCATCACGTCCTGGCCACAAAACCAGCCGGGCACCCTGGGTGAGTCTCTTGAACTTGAACGTGCACTGTGCCAGTGCCTTGTGGTGGGAAGCGTGGCCCATAGACCATCGGTGTCGGCACCGCCTGGGAGCTGGTTAGAAATGCAGAGTCTCAGGTGCCACCCAGACCTCCCAAATCAGAGCCTGGGTTTGTGTGCTCTGCCCTGACCGCTAGAGAACACAGCCCCGGAGCCCACGGGGGACAGAGGGCAGGTGCCCCGTAGCTGGCTCTCTGGGAGCCCTCAGGGCCCTCCCTCTTCAGCTCTTGCCTGTCCCTGCCCTGAGAGGCTGCCCTGCACAGGCTCCTGTGTCCCTGCTTTTGGCGGGTCTGGGAGGCCCTG
>NW_027528369.1:9485158-9506161 GCF_008692635.1 Crocuta crocuta | reverse complement strand
GGCCCTCGCCCGCCCTGACCCCTCCCGCCCTGCAGCCCAGGGATGCTCGCGGCTACCTGCGCCTGCTGGTCCCCCTCCTGCCCTTCCCGTCTCTGCAGCAACCGTTCGAAGTATTGCAGTTGCTCTGTTTTAAGTGCTCGGCGAAGGTTGTGTTTTTCTCGCTTGGGTCTTGTACCAACCACAAGGGGCAGGGGGCTTGAGGTCAGAGGGGTCGGTCAGGGATCGCAACCCTCCCGCTGGCGTGTGCCGTAGCCCTGAGCAGGTCAGCCTTCCTCCACCCCGGGGAGGGACCGAGGGACTGGCACTGTGAGGCCCCTCCCCTCCCCCTCACCAGCCCCCCCACCTGCAGCAGGCGGGGTGCATAAGTGGTCTCGGGCCTTCACCCCTCCCTGTGCCCAGGCCCTTTGCCAAGGATCTGCAGCCCCTTCTACCAAAAGGCAGGTGGGTCCCTTGCCCCTGGCTCTGGGTTTTGCCACCTGACTTGCCTCGGTCGGTGGGATGCTGGCAAACGCACAGGCGGAAGTTTGGAGACATGTTTACCCGCTTCCACCAGCGATCCCGTGCCCCCGCTGCCAGCAGGAGACGTGGCCGTGCCGGCCTGGGGATGGACGTGGGGCATGCAGAGCCTGGCCGCCCCGTTCAGAGCTGCGGAGCTCCCGGACACGTAAGTCAGCCTTGCCAACGCCCGTGGGCCGCCTGGGAGCCGCCAGGCCTTGTGCCGCCGGCCGTGGTGAAAGCCGACTGTTCCCAGCTGCCGGCGTGAGGAGCCGCACTCAGGGTGAACATGGCATTGAGAACAAGCCGTGCAGCCAGGCTGACCAGGACCAGGGTTCTGGCTCGGCCATTTCCGAGTGGCTGTCCCGGGGAAAGTCAGTCCATTCTCTGGGCCTCGGTGTTGTCCTCTGGAGAGTGGGGATGATGATGGGAGCCACTCGGGGGCTTGTGGGGACTGAGATGGTGTGCGTACACAGCAGATAACTTGTCATCATCGAGCAGGATTAATGACAATATTATGTTGTAAAAGCCAACCGCACGATCCAGCCTTTGCTCTCCTCTCTCTGCTCCCTCACGTGTGTCCGTGAGGTTTCCATGCTCACAGTAGACCGCTCCTCAAAGGCTCCATGCTGCCTTGTGCCCCAGTGCCTTTGCACATGCTGCTCCTTCCCCTGCACTGCTGAGACTAGTGGGTCTCCTTTCTTCAAGACTCCACTGAAGTGCAGTGAAAAACACAGGGGAATTATCTGAATATTTCCCTTTTTCCTTCTGTCCTTTCCTGGCTGTCACGTGCACAAGCATATTCTCATTACAACCCCGGGGTCCCCTGGAGTTAGCCATCCCTCCCGTGTGGCAGGCGGGCCCACGTGGTAAAACCCTCACCGCCACGTTGCCCCCGAGGTACCGGATATAAGGATGTGGCACTGTCCACGTGGTGGAATGAAACTTAGCTGTTCTCTAGACGCAAGCTCACGTGAAACTGCCGCCCTCACCCACCCACTCAGCCCAGCAGCTACTGCACACAGGCGCCGAGGTGGCTCTAGGTCCACGGCTCGAACAGTAAGCGTGGTCCTGTCTGTTGGAGCCACAGCCCATCGGGAGGGCAGATGCGCGCGCGGGCAGCCACAGCCTCTGTGGGGAGTGTTTGATGGGCCGGGGTGCACAGAGGAGGGGGTTCCGGGAAGCTGTCCAGACGGGCATCCCAATGGGGCTGTGAGGGGCGGACTGATGTGGGGGCAGAGAGATGTGGGGCTCTGGGTGAGGGATCCCGGGAGGGGCCTGGGGCTCATCCGGGGTCCCCAGCGGGGAGGGGACTGTGAGAGCAGGTGTGGTCTGAGAGCCAGGCGGAGGTCAGAGCAGGGAGGTCAGGGTGCAGGGGCTGCTCTGGCCTCAGTGCCACTTGCCTCCAGGCAGGCAGGCGGGGTCTGGCCACCCCCGTTCGCAGACGCAGATGCCGGGCCCCTCCTGGGAGGGGCTCCCCGTCAGTCACGACCTGTGGGGGAGACTGCAGCTCTGGGCATCACGTTTATGTCCTGGGAAACCGGGAGGCTGGCTTCACTGAGGAAACAAATAAATAAAACACTGTTTTAGCGCATAGAGGGAGCCCACCATCGCGCGCCCCACGGAGGACCGGGAACATAGCCCCTGGGTGGCGCAACCATCAGTCACCTTGGATAGGCGAGGGGGAGGCGGCGAGGCCTGGGGGGCGGCGGCTTCGATGGGGCCGCCTGGCAGCGTTGCGGTGCCCCCTCCTGGGAGAGGGGGTGGGGTGGCAGCTCCTCACGTTCAGATGGGACTGTGTTGGTCGGCGTGGACGGGGGTGGGGCTGCCTGAGGGCGGGGGGCCCAGCTCACCCATCTTTGGGGCTCGGAACCTGTGGGCTCTCGGTCACGAGGTGCACCCCACACTCGTGAGGCTCAGGGCTGCACCTCGAGAGGCGCGCCGTCCCATCATGGGGGGGTTCTCGGGCAGCTCACCTCCGCGCCCTGGCTGCGGCACCGTCACCTGACCGCCCTCACCGCAGAGGAGTCTGGGAAACTGCATATTTTTAGTTGGGTCCACTGCCAAGGCAAATACAACCAGAATCCTGTCAACAGGGAGGAATGGGGTGGGGAGCCGACGTGGTCGGGCGGCCGGCGGAGGGCGGGACAGCAGCGTGGGCCACACGTGACCACGGCCGGCCGCTCTCCCGGTTCGAAGGTGAGGGACGCACGTCTCTTCGCAAAAGCCCTTCTGACGAGTTGTTTATCTCCTCGCGTTCTGGAGATTTCACTCATGAGAAACAGAGTGAATGAATATGTTTCTACTGGTTGGGAAAATGCGGGGTTGGGTTTTGGCCAAGACTTGCCCTAAAGTAGGTGGCGTCTTTTTTGATGGTTGTTCCACGGGGCAGGAAGTGGGGGCACGGACGTCGGGGCTTCCCCCGGTGGTTGGTGACAGAGGGGCGTTCACTGGCAGCCCCTCCCCCTGGCCCGCGGCCCCTGAGGGTGTTTCAGGGCCTCACGGACTCTGGGCCTGCAGGGGTGGGGTTGGGGGCTCCCCCTTCTCACCCGCACCCCGGGGGTGCTGCAGCCCCACAGGCGGCCCCGGGCGGCCCCGGCTTCTGCCAGTGGCTCTCCGAGCTCAGAGCCTGGCCCTGGGAGCGACCGCTCTCTGCTTCTGGCCGACAGCCTCCTCCTGACCTCGCTGCGTGCCGTGGGGCCAGGAGAGGCCCTGGGGTGGCGGCACTGGGGGTCCTGGTGGGGAGCTCAGCAAGTCCGCCGGCCGCCTGTGTTCACGCTCCCTGGGATGCCGGCACGGTGCTGTGCCCCCCGCCCCACGGGCTCTGGGGTGCTGGGCAGGGCACTGCCCCTGCTCTCATGTGTGGCCTGGGGCTGCTGGGGGGAGTGTGAGAGGCGAGCAGGGTGGTGCCGGGGCCTGGGGGGGGCCCGGGGCGGTGGCTGCCCTGGTGATGACCAGGTGCCACAGCCACGCTCCTCCGGGGGAGCAGGGGATGGACGCCCGCTCGTGCTGTCACTGAGCCCTCGTCAGCCTCAGATGCCCGGCCTGAGCTTCTGGAACATTCCCCAGGTTTCCCTCACAGAGTTGCTATGAGTTTTAGAAAGACCAACGTTTCCGTAGCCGGCGCTTGCCGAGTGCACATCATTGGCCCGGCCCGCGCGAATCCACTTGCGGGACCGCGTCTCACCTGACAGCCAGGACCAAGCACACGCCCCGCTCCTCAAGCCCCCCCTGCGCCAGGGGACCCCGAGCCGGGTCCCCGCCCAGCACAGAGCACCTGGGCCCCGAGGAAGGCTCTGTGGCTTCCGTCGTGGGGCGTGAATGGGCAGCGGCGGCCCCGCATCTCCCCATGGCCGTTCCTGGAAACCAAGCGGTAAAGGAGGTGGGGAAACAGCAGGAATCCCGTTCCGGAGGCCGTGGCCCCACGCGGGGCGGCCACGCAGGGCGGCCCGCCAGCGGGCTCCTGTCAGGATGAACAGCTGGCCCCCGAAACAAAACAAGCAGCCCCCCCTTAAATCAAAGAACACTTTTACCGAGGAAAAGTAGGCCGTTATGGACACGTCTGCGTCCCACGGAGCCCCCATGACGTCTGCACAAGTCGACCCTTCTGTGTGTTGCAATTAGCTTTTGTGTCTTCGGTCCACTTCAGGGTTCGGTAAACATTTAGTCAACAACCGTCTCTCTCTTTCAAGCGCCAGGGGGCTGCAGGGCATTACGTGGGGGAAGTTTCCTTGAAGCCTTGCTCCAGGAGGCCTGGTCTTACCGCGGCCTCCTTTCTGGGAAGAGCCCCGGAGCCACCCAGAATTCGTCTTCGGGCCCGGTAGTGCTGTCATAGGCGGTCAGTCCACGGCTTTCTCTGGAGATGCCCTTCCTCTCTCACAGGAAGAGTTCTGAGATGGAGATGCTGGGCTCACACAGATGCCCATCGGGAAGGCGTTGGTGAGCCACCAACTTGGTGGCTTCAGCCTTCAGTCTGGAGGTCAGGAGTCCCAAGTCAAGGTGTCAGCAGGGCTGAGTCCTTCTGGGAGTGCTGGGGGTGAATCCCTGCCTCTCCCAGCTTCCAGAGACGCCGGCGCCCCTCACCTGGGGGCCCTCTGTCCTTCACGCGAGCCAGCGATATGATGTCTTTCCACCCCCTTCCGGTCGCGTCTGCCCCTGCCGTCTTCCGATGCCCTCTTCCACTCGTAAGGACCCTGGTGGCTACACTGGGCCACTCGGGTGACGCACGCTACTCTCCCTCTGTTAAGGCAGCTGACTGACGACCCTCATTCCATCTGCAGCCCTACTTCCCGGCGCCACGTAAGGTAACGTTTTCTCTGGTTCCAGGGATTAGGGTGTGGACAGTTCTGGGGGCCCATCGTTCTGTCTACCACAGAGTTGCCGTGGCCTGTCCCGTTATGGCCTCAAGATAGCTGCTGCTTCACCAGGCCTCACGTCTGCACTCAGAGGAGGAAGGAATGAGAAGGGCTCCAGGACGGCGCCAGCTGGGTCTGTGTCGTTCCGTCAGGAAAGCAGAGGGCTTCCCAGGAGCATCCCGAAGATCCCACTTACAGGCGGCCAGGGAGAAGGGGGTGCGGAGACCCCAGGAAGCGTGCGTGTCCGTGGTGATCGCTGCAGCCCCTCCCAGCCTCCTGAGTGCACTTCAGGAGGTCTCGGCAGGCCCGCGGCGGGAAGCGGGACCTGGTGGCTTCCAGAGCGTGTCTCCAGAGCTTTCCGTGGACGCTAGTTGGCAGGAACCCCAGCACTTGTCAAATGAACTGGAGGGCCCGTCGCTGGATCAGCAGGGCAGCTCCGGGCTTCACTGGCGATTTCTCCCCAAAGCACACTGGCTCTGCCTGGCCTCGTTCAGCTAACCTGGAGGCGGGGACACGGGTCCCACGGGCGGCGTGCTCCCTGGTGGACGCAGGAGCCACTGAGGACCCACGGGACCCACCCTCCCCTCGGTGCCCACGTGCCCACACAGCATGGCGCTCCTCCAGCCCCCTGGACTCCGCGTGCTCACGGCACACCTGGGAAATGAAGTCTGGGTCGGTGCGGCTTACACTTTTGAGCCCTCATTGGCGGATTGCTGTGCTGGCATCTCGTGGAGACCACGGAGGGACAGGTAGGAGCCCTGCCGTCCACAGAGACGCAGCTCCCGAGTGGACCTGCACCGTGCAGGTGGTGCACTGCTCTGGTCGTGCTGGGTGACAGCGGGCAGGGGACCTGGCCTCTCTGAATCTCATTCCCTGGGCGGTGAGGGCCGTGGGGAGGACCACCGCGTGGAAGGGGCGTGGGGGGGGTGGTCCTGGCACACACAGCACACCGAGCTCTAGCTTCTACCTGCTTGTCACCCTTTTCAAGGCTCGGTGTCTGGACACGACCCGGCCGGTGGGGGCCCCACACAGCAGGGCTGGGGTGAGTCGGCTACAGGGCCGGGTTCCTCGCTCGTGCTCTCAGACGCCGCTGAGGGTGGCCTCTGGCTCCGAGCTTAACTGGCCCCCGTCTGGCTCTGTCTGCATCTTCTCCACGACGTGTGTGTGTTTCCGGGTGGAAGCCACGGAAGGGGCCCATGGCTGGGAGGGCTGCCGGGGCACAGCCGCGAGTGTGGTGGCCGCCAGGACCCTCTGTGCACCAGCCGTTTCTCCACACGCGTGATCACGACAGGCCCCGGGAGGGCGCTGAGAGGCAGTGCCTGCCCGCGGCAGCCCCGGTTTACAGGTGGGGAAACTGAGGCATGAGTGGCAGAGCCGCTTGCCCAGGGCCCCACAGCCGTTTGAGTCCGCCTGAGGCCTGACGTCAGGGAGGAGCTCCCCGACCCGACCGGGGACCCCTCCCCCCAGGTCCTGTCCCAGAGCTTGGGGCCGGGGGCAGGCGCAGGGCAGAGTCGCTGCAGGGCGGTGCTTAGGGCACCTTTCTCATGTTCCTCCGAGCGCCCCCCTCCCAGCCCCGGTCCCCAGGGGGAGGTGAGAACCTGGGAATTCTCTTATCTCTGCCCAGCAGGATGCGTCCTGTGTTGTGGCCCCACCAAGGTTTCCAAGCTCCGTGATGAGCTTGCAGATTTCTGCGGGCGATTGCTCTGCTGCCCTCCGGCCCAGCTGGGGGGGGGCTGTTTTGTTGGCCGGGCCGCACCGTGGCCCGGCTCCCGCGGCCCTGGCCTTTTCAGCTGCTCCTGGCCCTCGGATCCGCTGGCAGGCCTGTCCCAGCAGACAGCGGTGTGAAATGCAGGGGTGAATTCCTGCCCTCAGCGTTTCCGCCCATTCTTTGTGCCTGTGGGTTCCCTGCCAGGGTGGGGGGCTGTGGGGGACGCAGTGCCCCGCGTGGCCCTCGGGGGCGCTGTGCAGGCCGGTGAGGGCAGGACGGGACCGCCGGCCTGGCTGGGGCTGGGTTTCCGACCCTCCTTTCCATCAGCGCCACTTCTGAGAGGCGCTGTTCTCCAGCCGGAGCGGATGGAAGCAGGTGATTGACGCAGTTCTGCGCCGCACGGGCGGTGGGCTCCACCCCACCCTAGGACGGCCGTCCGGAATGCAGATTCTCGGGCCCGAGGTTCCGAGTCAGACCAGTTAGGCCTGGGGTCCCATGAGGGACGGTTCACACCAGGCCCCACGTCATTCTTCACAGCAGCTCGTCAGGAAGCTCTGGCTGGCGGCTTGGTCGGCTCAGAGTCAGGCCAAGTCTCAGCTTCGCGGCCGCCTCCTGGCCTCTCCTTGTCCTGGAGCCTCTTGGAACCTCAGTCTCCTCCTCTGCTGACTGGGGATGATGTCACCTCCCTTCCAGGGCTGTTGGGAGAAAAGATTAATTCTTGATTCCTATTGTCCATAATGATGTTCAAAGACACGGCCTTTCTGGCAAAGTTTCTGACCGTCACAAGCACCAGACAGACAACACCGAGTGACAGGGTTGGAGCCCAGAGCAGAGACCGTAAGTGTTGTGAGCACCCTCTGAGGCCTCGTTTCGGACCCGTGCTGTCTCCCCTGGACGGTCCCGTGTTGACAGTAGAGAAGGGACTCTGCTGCTCTGCCGTGCCCTGGGGTCCAGGAGCCCTGAACTGGGTCGCCTGAGTAGTGCACACACATACGTGCACAGATCAGTTCACATGCACACCTACACGCGCACACATACCCACACGTACGTTCACACATGCATGCACACACCTACACAGACATTCACACACACACGCACACACCTACATGGACATTCACACACTCACGCACACACCTACACAGACATTCACACATTCACACACACCTACACATTCACACACGTGCACACACCTATACGGGCATTCACACACGCATGCACACACCTACACGGACATTCACACATTCACACACACCTACACATTCACACACACGCACACACCTATACGGACATTCACACACGCACACACCTACACAGACATTCACACATTCACACACACCTACACGGACATTCACGCGCGCACACACCTACACATTCACACACACCTACACAGACATTCACACGTATGTACACACACACTCTAAGAAGGCGACCAACTTGGGTCTTAGAACCCAAGCCGTCCACTTCCTGCCCTTCCATCCCGAGCTCCTCCCTTCGTTTTCTTGGGGACAAGGGTGTAATGGGGACGGGGGCGTCATGGGGATGGGGTGTCTTGGGGACGGGGTGTCTCATATAGTCCAGTTCCTGTTCGGATTCAGGCTCTGCCAACTGCGTGATCTCGGCCATATTGCTGGGGGGCTCTGAGCCTCAGTTTCCCATTTATAGAGGGACCATAACAGGGCCCCTCCAGGCCGTGTGGGGAGCGGGTATGGGGGGTGGCTGGGGGAGCACAGGGAGACCACCCGGCTCTCGAAGCTGTGAGCACTACCGCCCCCTGCCCAGCTCTCTTCTGACACCTGGGGTCAGGCGTCACCAGCCTGGCATCCTGTCCCCTCTTCCCGAGCATGTCACTTATTTGTCTGCGTCCTTCTGGGGGTAACAGTTACCTGTCACGTGTCTCATCTTGACTTAGGGAGCACAGGGCCCACTCTCACAGGTGGGTCTGTAGCAGCGTCTTCTTGAGGATCTAGGGTGGCTCACTTACGCCCACACTGACGGAGCCCCTGAGCCAGCCGGGCGCTGGGTGGACCCAGTCCCCAGGCACCAGGGCCACGTGGGTGTGGGGAGGGTGAGGGCAGGCCGTGAGCGAGGCGGTGTGTGGGAAGTGTCCACAGTCACCAAGCTTGTGGGCCACATGCTCTCCGGGGCACGGGGACAGAAGGGTGACCGGGTGCAGAGCGAGAGAGACGTCTCAGGCAAGAGGGGCCGAGCCGGGGAAAGAGCCCCCTGCGTGTCAGGGGCCGCGGGGCCGTGCCTTCAGCAGAGCTCCCTGGATGGCACGGTGGGCCAGGTCTCCCGGTGCACACCTGGCCAGCTGGCGCTTCTAGGACAGGTGGCTTCTGAGTCCTGGAATTGTCACCAGAACCCCTGCTCACACTGAAATAGATCCATCCATACAGGATGGTGTCACCGTCGGGATGAATTACTTGTGTATTTAAGGCCTTGTTCCTTAAGATTTTCTATCACAGAATTGTTATGGAGCAGGGTGTCTTCTCCAGGAGTGGGGACCACGAGGGAAACCTGCCTAAGACGGCCTTTTTGGGCATTTCTTCACGTTAAAAGTCCAAGCCGTCATTGCTTTGCATTGCATACTATGTGCAGAGGGATTTCAGAAAGCCATCGTGTCCCTCCCATTATGTTAGCAAAAAAGATGATGTTTCTATGCATCATTTTTTTCTTGGGTCTTCTTATAGTTTCCTTATTTGAAAAGCCACGTTGACCTAAAGGTGAGAGATGAAACACAATCTTCTCTTCCTAAACGTCAGGCATTCACATGTTAGTAAGAAAGACAACACAATCTTAAGGGTAGGTTTTCAGTGACAGCCTACGGTGAGACCATTAAAACCCAGGATCCCCATGAGGGTGAGGAAGAGGGAGCAGTGATGCCCCCCAGAGAGTCAGATATGATGAGGGTGTTAGAACAAAGACCTCTCGCCAGCTTACTCTCCCACAGTTTTCTGGTCTGTGGTCTCCTCTAACCAGGGCCTGGCAGAGATCAGGGACAAGATTCTCCCATGGAAACTTCTCTCCCTGGCCAAGAGCTCAAGTGTCTGGTCCCCTCCTCCATCAGCCTCTGTTCCAGTCTTTGCAGAGGAGGCTTCTGATCCGTTCCTGTCTCTGCCTCTCCATTTTCTTCAGATCGCGGGCCGTGCTGGGAGCATTTGGCATTTCCCAAACCTTGTGCAGATCCTGAAACTTTGTTCAGAACGTATAACATCTAATCCTGCGCGCATATCAAGTTTTTTATTAGTTACAGAATTAAATAACTGTACCCGTTCTGCTTCTTGACGAGGCTCAAATCCCATTCCTGCCCCTTGCTAGCTGTGTGACTTCGGGCAGATAACTTGACCTCTCTGCACCTTGGTTCTTTAATCTACAAATGGGGAATAAATCGCACTGAGGCTGTGTGAGGATTAAATTAGTGAATCCGCGTCGAGTCCTAGGAACGGAGCATCATGTGTGCATGGGAGCCCCATGCTGGGAAAGACCAATTTGACTTTTCCAGACAGGCAGTGGGATGTGACCCTTTGCAGTGCAAGATCGTTTCTGCCCCGAACCGAAAGCTTCACGGGGAGTTTCTCTGGCAGCTCTGTGGTGGCAGGGTGATCCCGGTGTTGGGGTGCCCACCTGTTGGTGCTGATGGAGGAGGCAGGACTAGAAGCCCTTCCTCCCGGGCGGGCTGCCTGGGGCAGATGGCCCCCCACCCCGACAACTGCCTCGGAGGAGTTGGTCAGGTCTGAGCCTCTGGTTTGCGGGGACCCAGCCCCTGAAACAGGCCGCCTGAGGTCTCCGAGCTGCCCCGCCCCCCAGATGCACTCCTGGCTCTCTCGGGGCGCCTGTGATTTCCCGACAGGGCCTCCTGGGGCCTGTGCACAGGGGCCTTCCTTGTGCGGTGGGACACATGCCATTTGTCAGTGGCGTGGGGTGACTCGCTGGGCACCCCTCGAAGATTGCTTACAGAGTTCAAGGCTGGTCGCCCGGGCACTCATTATCAGATCTAATTGTGGGCTCCGATTTCACAAACCGGGGGGCCGTGCAGGTGGAGGACGGGCTGCAAAGGTCACGCCTAAAAGCTTATTAAACCGCTGGTGTGAAAGGTAAGACCATCTGGATGCCATTTGACAACTTAAGTGGTAATTACACCATTTGGCGCAGGAATTAGAGGGAGCCGTGGCTCGCACTGCGGCAGGGACAGCCTGGCTCCGAGGGGGTGCTTCCTTCGGGGCAGGCCCGTCCTGGCACCTCCAGGTCCCCGTCTGGGGCTCCTGGGCTCCCCGCCGAGCCCCTCGGGTGGAGCGCGGGGCCAGCGGTGCTGACGGCGGAGGTCCCCTCGCGGCCCCGCGGCCGGGATAACCAGGAACACCTGCTTTCCCAGCGCCTCCGCCCGGGGAGGGAGGGGGGCGGCTCCCTGCGGCGTCCCACCCCCCGCAATATGGAAGTGTTTAGCGGGCTTTGCACCAGGCAGGGTAGCTGAGATCTGAACCTTCAAATTACAGCCATTCCCGGGCCGAGGAAAAGTAAATAAACAGTTCACAGCTGCAGCCTGCTCAGCCCAGAACCCGCTATCTCTTCTGATTGCGGGACAAGTAATTAAGTGCGAAATGTGAGCCCTCTACGTCAGGGAGAGATGATAAAGGTCTGGGGGCAGTAAATCCCCCCAGCTCCGGAGACCTTCCGATTAACCCGCGCGGGGCCGGCAGGGGCGAGGCCCAGAGCAGGGGCGCCGGCTCAGCGATGATCAGAAGCTCGCTCACTGGAGACCGCCCGCCTCACTGCGCCTTGACAGGGGCCGGGGTAAGGGCAAGGACCTGCGTTCTCCCCAGCGCGCGCGGGAAAACACCCCGCAACAGGTGCTGTCTGCTGTAACCAACCTCTTGTTCTGGGCCGAGTCATGTCCCCAAAAAGTTCGCATGTTGGAGTCCCAGCCCCCAGGACCTCGGGATGGGACGGTGCTCGGAGAGGAGGCTTTTGAGAAGGTGATGAAGTAAATGAAGTCAGTGGGGTGGGCCCTGGAGTCCTTAGGAGACAAGAGATGGGGACACAGACACTCACAGAGGACGGAGGGGCACGGCCACGTGCATGCCCAGCAGAGAGGCGTCCAGCCCTGCCCACGCCCGGACCTCAGCCTCCCAGCCTCCTGGGCTGGGGGAGTCAGTCCCTGTCGTTTAAGCCACCTGATCTGTCATGCTCCGTCAGGGCTGCTGGAGAAAACAGCGCGCCGCTAGCAGCGTGTGCCCGAGATGGAGAGCTGACGGGTGGGGGGTACCCAGCCCGTGCCAGGCCCCTGCCGGCGCACACTCACCACGGCCACGGGGCCCCCTCTGGCAGATGTGGAAGCTGAGGCCCAGAGAGGCTGAGCCAGGGGCCCCGGCCACACAGCTGGGATGCGTTGGGGAGGCGGCTGCCAAGCGCTGGGGTTCTCAAACCCGGCCACACGGAGCTGCCTGGCACTGAAAGCACAGGTTTGGGCCCCGCCCCAAAACGAAGAGACGCTAGACGTGGGTAGCAGTGTTCAGGGCACCCGGGGGTTTTCCCGTGTGGCCAGGGATTAGGACCGCGGCTTTGCCCCTGGCCTCCCTGGCCTTCCTTTCTCAAAAGCAGTGGCCCCGCGTGAGCTGTGTGCCGTCTTCTTCACACTTTCCTGTGGATGGTGTGAGAGCCCCCTCCTGCAGCTGTGTACTACCAGCACCCTCTCCGGGCCCAGCCCCTGGGTCGAATCCTGACACCACAGCTTAGCTGTAGCTGCGTGACTTGAGGCAAGTCACTTGACCTCTCTGGGCCTCAGTTTTCTCATCTGTAAAATGTGTCTAATAAGAGGAGCTACCTCCTAGAGTTATTAACCAAGGTGATGTTTACAAAGTACCGGACGTGGACGATGCTAGGAAATGTTAGGAACAAACTGCCTGCTATATTTGCCTCTGGGCGGTAGGGTGCTGAAGGGTGGCAACGGGAGCCAGAAACCTCGTGTGCCCAGTTCTGTGTCTCCCCAGGGCACAGAGGGGCTGCAGGGGTCCTGGTGGGAGGACAGGGCCCCCTCTGTCCACGGTGCCCGCTGCCACCGCCCTCCCCACACGCGCAGCGAGAGGGCCATTGTGACAGTCCTCTTCGTGTGGGGACCCTGGTCTTCAGGGACGCACACGGAGTCAGCGACGTCACCAAAACGTGATTGCTCCGTGGACACGGAGGTGTGATCGCCGAGGGGCCTGGGCCTTGCCTGGTGTGAGAGCCCACATTCCAGACAATGCTGGTGTCTCGTCTGCTGTGTGTCAGACCCGTGCGCCTTCTGTCCCCTGTGCCTATCTGTCCCTTTTGTGTAATAAAACATTTTTAAAAATTTGTTTTAATATTTTATTTATGTTTTAAAGAGAGACAGAGCATGAGCAGGGGAGGGGCAGAGAGAGAGGGAGACACAGAATCCGAAGCAGCCCCAGGCTCCGAGCTGTCAGCACAGAGCCTGACGCGGGGCTCGAACCCACGAACTGTGAGATCATGACCTGAGCTGAAGTCGGATGCTCAACCAACTGAGCCCCCCAGGCGCCTCTAAAAACATATTTTTATGAGACCAGTGTCAAGAGTGGCTGAGTCACGCCCACAAATTCTTCCTTGGAGCCTGCGTTCGCATTTCCCAGACGACCTGGAGAGCCGGCCCGGCTGGGCACCGCTCTGTCCTCCCCGTGGAGCAGCTGCCTGCCACCTTCTGGCTTGTGGCCTGGAGGGCACGGGCACATGTCACCCAGCTACCTGTCTCTGGGAGCCTCTGCGGGGCCCAGGTCACACAGCCCAATTCCAGAGGGCCTGGCTTCATGCAAGTGTCCATCTCCGGGCGGGGGGCCTCGAGGACGGGTGGGCCCGGCAGGGATGAGCTCCCAGAGGAGGCCTGGCACCTTCCCCCCACCCCCGCCGCCAATCTGCCGCTGGGAGAGCCCCTACTGTGTGCTGGCTCGGTCCCTGCCTGCTGCGTCCCCGTAAGTGCTTGTGGCTCCGTTCCCTGTTCTGCAGGGTGGGGTAATGACGGCACGGACCAGACACATGAAAGCAGGTACCAGTGCCTCCCCTTGGAGAGGAGGCCGTGGCCACCGTCCGCCTTCCTTCTCGAAGCTCTGAGCCGTGTCCGCCCGCAGGCGAGGGCCTGGAGCTCAGGAAGGCGCGTTTGTTGATTCAGGCCTTCAGCCAGTAGTCAGAGCCCCAGCCAGGTGCCGGTGCCCAGCGGGGAGCCACCCGGTGCCCAGCGGGGAGCCAGGCAGTCACCCCCACGGAGCAGCAGCAGCCCGGAAGTTTCTAGGACAGGAAGACCCAGGCGGAGGGGAACACGAGGCAAGAATCCCAGTGGAGACAGGGTGGTGTCCGAGCTGGGGTCTGAGCGAGCCGTGTCCGGGGCACAGGGAACAGGCGACCTGGGGGCCTTGTCTCTGCCGCGGATTTACCCCCCTTCCGTAGCAGTAGAATATTAAACCAGCTCCCTCGCCGCTCAGAAGGAAGCCTGTGTCCCCAGGCTCGGCTGCTGCTGTGGCTGAGGAGCCGTGGCCTCTCCAGAGCGTAAGGGGAAGGCCAGGCCACCCTCCTGCCCCTTCGTCCCCGCCCAGTGGCTAGGTGCGTCGCCACGGGGCTGGGCCCAACAGCGTACAGGGAGGAGGGGCCCTGGTGGTTTGGGAGAACAGAACCCAAGGCCTAACGTGAGAAGAGCACATTCTGCAAACACCCTGCTTCAGCCACCGACACTCGGATTCCCGTTACGCACACCCGAAGCTGTCGTGGTGGGGCAGAGCCGTGGCCAGGGTCCCCGCGTGGCTGAAGCTCTTGTGGCGGGGCAGAGCAGTGGCCAGAGATCCCCTCCAGAGCTGCTCTTTGGCACAATGTGGGGAGTTGCTCTTGGCCGTTCAGCCTCTAATCCTGCTGTGGGTGCTCCTGGAGGTAACGCAGGCCACGCAGCATCTCCGGAGCAGCTCGCCCTGAATTCAGCCTGCTGAGCTCCAGTTACGCGGGAGGAACACCCTCGTCCGATGCAGCCCGATGGCTCATGGGACAAACTGTGAGCCCGTGGTCACATGGGCAGGACACGTGGGCCAGGGCTTGGGAGCAAGTGCACGGCCCCGATCTCCTCTCCGGAGTTCTGTCCACGCTGAGGAACGGCGCGGGTCCAGAGAGACGCCCCAGCCGAGGTGCGGACCTCTAACCTCCCCTGTCCCATCAGCCCCCCGGGAGTTTGTGGCGGGAGCCCGGCTGTGGTGCCTCTCAGCTCCCAGGGCAGCTGCGGGTCTTCTGGAAAAAGGCTTCTTCTGTTCTTAGCGCCGTGGGCTGTGGTGTCTGGACTTCCCTGGACGTCGTCGCGGTTCTGGATTGGGGCGTGGGGTGGGCAGGAGGGGGTGCCGGGCCTCACAGGCACCGCCGAGCTGCCCCGCGCTCCCTGGACCCTGGGTCATCCCAGACGCAGCGAAGCCAGTCTCTGCCGCGGCGTCCAGCCGGGAAGTTGGTGCGGGCGTTCATCACTGCGCCTTCGCTTCTCTGTCACTGCGTTTTGGGGCTTTCGCTTCTCTGGACCCTCCTGAGTTCCACCAGCCTTTGCTTCTAGAAGCAACGTTTTCTTACGTTTCTGCTGCTGCCTGCAGCGGACAGGGTGGAATCAGGTTGCTTTTCATTCCAAAGGGGGTCTCTGATCATCACTGGGGTCGTGTAGACGGGGGGCATTGGAGGGCAGCCCCCACTCCTAGAGCTGGGAGCTCCATTTCCCGCCCTGTGCAGGCGGCCCTTCCAGGCCCCCAGGAGCCCCCCATGCGAGTGGTCAGGGGTCCCGCCCTCTTTGCCTCTGCTCCCGCCCCNGAAATGTCCAGTCCCCCCTTCTCCACATCTCTCCCGGTGACCCTGAGCTGCCCGGGACCCACTCAGGCTTCCCCGGCTCCTCCTCGACACCCATGGGCCACAAGGGAAGACGAGTGTGCGTCTGGCCCTCGAGCCGGCTTCTTACTAGTGGTGGGGGCTCCGGAGCGTTGCTCACAGTCCCCCAACCCCACTTCCCATGTTTGCAAAACGATCACAACTAGTCTCCCAGACTGGGGTCATGTTGAGGGTCTCATAGGCTGACGGGAGGGTCTGTGGGAGGTCAGGGGTCTGGGAAGGGTCGGCGATGGGGCCGGACCGGGCGCGGCGTGGGAGCACCAGCGGTGTGGTCGTGAGGGTCCAAGGTCGAGTACAAGATGCAGGGGGCCTTGCTGAGACACCGTGACGAGTTCCAAGTTCCCCCGCGGGGTCCTTTTGAGCACGGGCCCTGCACCTTCTCACACTCGCCGGGTCCTGACCCGCAGAGACTCAGGAAGTGGCAGGACCCTCCCGGCACCAGAGGGTCGACGGCCGATGAGAAGCAATTGTTTGTTCATTCTGGGGACCTTTACTTTTCCGTCGGGGACCCAAGGGCAGCCGTGTCCAGTGCCAGAGGGCCGCCTGGTGCCCGAGAAGTGCTCCGTGTAGGGAAGGGGGCACGCCTGTGGGTCCTGACCAGGGCCTGGCCCAAGGGTCGCAACCCCTTGTAACTGGAAACAGCTGACTTCTGGCTCCCGGTTCCACAGTGGGCGCCCCGCCCGCAGGAGGGCGTCGCACCGGCATTGGCGAGTGNGTGAAGCTCTGGGGGAGGACCTCGCCCCGTCGCCCCTTTCTGCCGGTCCCTGCGTCCTGCCCCGAGAAGGCCCAGCCTCCCTGGGCTCTGCAGTGAGCGCTTTCAGGTCCACGGGCAAGGCCGGGGCCGGGCGGGCACACTCACGGGCCACGTCTCGCCACTCGGTGCCAAGAGTGCTTCCAGGTTAAGCACCTCGTTAGGGTAATAAATGGGATGAAAAAACAGTATTTCACTGTATTTTTTCCTGGGGCATCATGACAGATTGAGGGCCCGTGGCTCGAGTCACCAGGACGATCCCAGCCCCTGTGACCCGGAGCCCAGGGAGCAAACGGGCACGCCGCAGACTTCCCCTGCTCGGCCCGGCCTCCCTGTGGGAACGTCGGGCCCGTGGGGGCCCCGCAGATCCCAGGGGAGCCGGGCCACAGCGGCTGGGCCTGTGGGGACGGGCCTGCCTCTTCCTCCAGCACCAGCACAGGAAGGAGCCCCGGCGGGAGGTGCGAGCGATGGCCGAACAAAGCGGTCATCACACCCGTGTCTGCCCTCCACGCGCCCACTGTCCAGACTCAGAAATCCGCCCAGGAGCCGGGGACGCTTGTCCCTGTGAGGAATGTGACCCCAGCTGTCAGCTGCGGGGTGCTCGTTCTGTGCCTGGCGCTGTGTCGATATCGTCTGAGCAGGGGTCCCGCAGCTCCCTGTGCTCACACCTCATGCTGTGCCTCCCACACTACCTGTTAGTGACTCCCTAAGCCCTAAACAGTAGCCCCATGCTAGCATCCCCGCTTTGCACACGAGGAAATGAGGCTCAGAGAGGTGAAGTACTTGCCCCAGGGCACACAGGTAGTAAGCATCCAGAGCTAGAATTTCCCTTGATGAGTCTCCCTCCTCAGCCCGTGCTGTCAGTCACTAACACACGATGTCCACTGCATTCAAGCGATATTCGGGGCAAGAACACACCATGGATCATATCACTAGAGGCCGGTGCTCAGATGGTAAAGGAGCAGATTTTTCTGGGGCTTCCTGAGGCCAACTGATGAGTCCGGCCTCTAGATTTTGGCAAAAGCAAGTAAAATTAAATAGATTAACAAATAAAAAGCCACCTGATAATTCTCTAGGAAGACCATTAGATGATGTTTGTGGATTTATATTCAACGGCTCATCTGGGACTTACTCTGCACTCTGCTGCCTCAGGGCCTTTGCAAACACTGTTCCATGTGCTCGGCACACTTGCCCTGAAATCCTCCCCCTCCCTCAGGCCTTTAGTGCTCGTGTTTTGGATCATGGCTGAAGTGCTCCTTCCTCAGAGCCCCCACAGTGGGGTTCAGTCACTCCGTTTTAGGCCCCACAGCCCTGGGCACTGCTGTGATTTGCGGGGTCCTGGAACACCAGGACCATGGCTGCCGGGTCTGCTGATGTGCCCCTCGCCCGTGGACGGGGGTGTGTAATCTGTATTTGTTAGATGGTTAATAAGTCAGCGAAAGAAGACAGGATGTGTGCTTGCCCTGAGGCTGGCCCGGGTGTGCAGCTGGGGGGCGGTCGGGGTCCCCGGGCCTGGGGCAGCTTCCATCGCCCAGACCCGCCGCCCCCAGGAGCTCCCGGCAGCCACGCGGGGCTCGCTCTGTGCAGGACCCATCGCCCTGAGACTCCGTGCCGGGGCTCAGGGGCTCGGTGTCCCATCCCGCACAGAGCCCGGCACCGTCATTTCCGCATCCCCGCGAGGCGCGCAGATGCCCGTGGAAACCGCCCCACTTCTCTTCCCCTCACATCCACGCGTCCCCTCGTCGCCGCTGACGACGTGTGTTCTGGTGTCTCCTTCCTCCCTCGGGGACTCAGGCGGCTGCTGACGGACGCAGTCGGCTGCGTTGGGTGGAGCAGACCCGGCGTGGTGAGGACGGCGGCCCCCGTGGCCCCCACCTCACTCCGCCTTCACGGCCACAGCACCAGCGCAGCCAGGGCTCCCCGGTGAGGGAGGGGCCGTTTCCGTGTCACGGAGGAGGGGGCGCCGACTCGGAGACGGCAGGTGGCTTGTCCAAACTCACGCAGACAGGAGGTGCGCGGTTTACGTCGGAGCCAGCAGCCGGCCGGGGGCTTGCACACTGGGAAGAATTTTTCATAAAGCGTAGCTATAAAATACCTGGCATTTTCACAAGCGTTCTGCTGAAAAGCCTTATTTGCTGTGTTAGCCGGGGCGGCTGTGGTGGAGCCCCACAGCCTGGGTGGTACACGCACTCACACGCACACACGCACGAGTGCACACATGCACACACACACCAGTGTTTCCCTACACGCACACACACACCAGTGTTTCCCTACACGCACGCATGCACACAACACCAGCGTTTACACACACACACATGCACACACACCAGCGTTTCCCCACGTGCACACGCATGCACACAACACCAGCGTTTCCCCACGTGCACACGCATGCACACACCAGCGTTTACACACACACACGCACACACCAGCGTTCCCCCCCACGCATGCACACACACACCAGTGTTTCCCCACGTGCACACACATGCACACAACACCAGAGTTTCCCCACGTGCACACGCATGCACACACCAGCGTTTACACACACACACGCACACACCAGCGTTCCCCCCCACGCATGCACACACACACCAGTGTTTCCCCACGTGCACACACATGCACACAACACCAGAGTTTCCCCACGTGCACACGCATGCACACACCAGCGTTTACACACACACACATGCACACACACCAGTGTCCCCCCCACGCATGCATACACACCAGCGTTTCCCCACGTGTACACACACATGCACACACACACCAGCGTTTCACCCCCCCACGCATGCACATACACACCAGTGTTTCCCCCCCCAACGCATGCACATACACAGCAGCGTTTCCCCACACGCACACACACATGCACACACACGCCAGCGTTTCCCCTCGCTCTGGGCTGGGCCCTCGTGTGAGAGTTTCCAGTACCTGTCGGGTTTGGCAGAACCCACATTATCGCAGCATTTAGTGACTCGGGGGCCATCACACTGCAGAAAGACTGCTCTTTCAAATTAGTGATTTTCACCTGTCCCCCTGGAGTCCATGTACACGTGTGCGCTTGTGTGTGTGTGTATGTGTGCGTGTGTGTGTGTGTGTGTGTGCGTGTGTGTGTGTGTGTGAGACAAGGGTGAGGAGGGAGGTGGGGAGAAGGGCTCCAGGGCATGAGGGGGGCGTTTAATAAAGGTTTACATTTGTCAGCTACTTTCACATACATGTAAAAAGTGTTTAGTCTTCGTGTTTAAGCCGATGGCTCTGAATTCATTTTGGATGGAGAGTTTTGGAAAAGGGGGTTGTTTGTATTAACATGGACGTGGATATAGTCTTTCAAGGTACGAAATTTGTGCTGACTTGGTCCAAAACACAACCGCATCTGGTTATGTCTGGTTTCGACTACTCCAAAAATGTCCTAAATTCCAGACAACCTCTTGGGCTTAGAAATAAAAGTCATTAATCCTGCATTTGAATTTAATATTTGAAATTTTATCCTAATCTTTTTTTTTCTTCCACATGAATTAACTTTTGAAAAGTTGGAAAGAAGCATTAAGAGGGTTTTTTTTTCTCCTTTTTTTTTTTTTTCTTTTTTAAGGGAACATTCTTAACAAAAGGGTATAAAATTAAACTGGGTTTGACCTTTGGGGTTTAGCAGATTTTCCACCTGGTCTGAGCAGGAAATGGACTTCGCAGTGGGAAGGCCTGCGCTCCCACTTCTGGAAAGGGATGTGGCGCTCGCTTTAGGGGCGGAGGGCTCCTCCCTGACCGTTCACTGATACGTGGTGAGATGGGGCGTCCCGTGGACAGCCCGTTCAGAGAAGGGCTCCAGCCGGCCCGTTAGTCTCATCTGAAGTATTTAAGCCCCTCCCCCACTGACCAAAATTACACATAATTCCGCGGGAATGTGGGGAGTGGGTGGATGGCTGGGTCTTGAGTCTCATCAGCCCTGGGCGAGCTTCTTTCTGGCATGAGGGGTACAAGCCTGGGGGACAGGCCAGCCACCCAGAGATCCCAAATGATCTTGTGGAAGAGGGCAAATCTGGGAAGGGAGGGGTCCGGGAGCCTGCTGGTAGGCGGGATGTGGGGGGCTGGAGGGGACGGAAGACGGAGGAGGCCCGTGGGGGGCTTGGGGCTGGGATTTGGGGAGCAGGCTTTGGCTTCTGTCACAGAGAGCTGGGGGCAGAGGGTGGGTCCCCTTGTTTGGGGGTCCTGCCCGTCTGCCACAACATTAAACAGGGGGCCTGTGAATTCCAGCAGCCTGGGCTTGGATCCTGGCCCCACTTTTTATGGAGTGAGAGACTTGGGGCAAGTCTCAGTACCTCCCCTAGCCTCAATCTCCCCACGCGTAAAATGGGAATAAAACAGAGCACCTTCCTTGGAGGGCTTCAGTGAGATGATACACTTCCTTGTCAGCCTGGGGGCAGCACCAGGGACGCGCTCACGTAGCTTGAGAATATTTTTATTCTTGAGATGACCGTGCTGGCCAAGGCGAAGGAGGGGGCCGTCCCCCTCCCTTCCCACCACCCCTCTGCCCTCCCTGTGACTCACTTTTCCTTTCAAGGGTGGTCCCTGCTCCCTGCCCTGTGATGTCACTGCCTGACAACGCAGGGTGCAGGCGAGGGGAGGCAGAAAGGGTGCCCGCTGCGATCTCTCTGTGGCCACAGCCTTGAGCTCCTGAGGGGCGGCCCCGGCCCCGGCTCAGAGCTGCCGGCGCCCCCCCAGCGGAATTTATGGCTCCCTGGGCCTGCGCTGGTTTGCTCCTCTGGGAAGAAGACGAGGCTGCATTCCTGGCTTCCCTCCTTACTCTTCACTGACGAACC
>NW_027528369.1:9470797-9485152 GCF_008692635.1 Crocuta crocuta | reverse complement strand
GGGAGCCCGTGGCCGAGGGCACAGCAGGCAGGTGAAATGAGTGTTTCCCAGAGCGCAGGACGCGGGGAGCCGAGGAGGCGCCCACAAGGCTCTACACACTTGTTTTGTGGAAGATGCGGGGTGGGGGTGGGTCCGTGGAAGGGAGCAGAGAACAAAACATGCTCATCAAGGTAAATAGTAACTTGAATGCAACATTTAAAACACTGAAACCCAAATACATGGATGATGGACAAATATCACAGTTTGGAGTGAAGGCTGGAGGGTCAGTGACGGTTTCTTGTCCCTCAAGGGCCCGGCCACATGCGTGTGTGATTTTGTGAACATTTCTAACAACCCAAACCTGCAGCTTTGCAGATGCTGCTGCCTGGAGAGTGGCCCTTGGAGGTGAAGTGAGTTTATCAGGAGAGAGGGCTGCCCGGAGTGTGTGGGAAGTGGCGCGCAGCTCTCTCAGAAGGATGGATGGGAGTCAGAGGCGTTTACAGGGAGCATTGTGAGCTGGGGGGGTGTGTGTGACCCTGAACACCTGTCCCACTCCAAGCCTGGGTGCTTGTGCTGTGAGCATCCGTCCCTCTGGCACCGAGGTGCCCTGACCTGGGCCGGGGCCATCAGAGCCTCCGGGACCCAGGCTCAGTGGGGTCCTCACCAGGGGAGAGGTGCCACTGGCGTCCCCCGAGTGTGGCCCTGCTTTTCTCTGGAGACGGAGGAGCAGGCGGTGCTGGCTTGTGGGGAGGAGACCCAGACACGGACACGGCAGGGAAGGGCCCGGCGAGCCTTCCAGCTCCTGGGACAGCGCTGCCCTTGGCGTCCACGGACATCCCTGTGTCTTTATCATTAACTATCTGTCCCCCATTCTTCTTTGGCATAAACTAGTATTGAGTTTTCTTTTAGCACGAAATGGTCCTGGGGCACCTGGGTGGCTCAGTCGGTTGAGTGTCCGCCTCTTGATTTTGGCTCAGGTCACAATATCAGGGTCGTAGGATCGAGTTCCAAGTTGGGCTCTGCGCTGAGCACAGAGCCTGCTTGGGACTCTCTCTCTCTCTCTCTCTCTCTCTCTCTCTCTGTCTCTCTCTCCCTGTCCCTCTTCCTCCCTCCGCCTTTCTCACCATCTCTCTCATTTGTGCTCTCTCTAAAAAATAAAATAAAAATAAAAAAATGAAATACTCCCAACCAGTATGACAAGAAAGGGAAGGGTAGGGGCGCCTGGGTGGCTTAGTCGGTTGAGCGTCCGACTTTCGCTTAGGTCATGATCTCGCGGTTCGTGGGTTCGAGCCCCGCGTCGGGCTCTGTGCTGACTGCCAGCTCAGAGCCTGGAGCCTGTTTCAGAGTCTGTGACTCCCTCTCTCTCTGACCCTCCCCTGCTCACGCTGTCTGTCTCTCTCCTAGAAATAAATAAAAAAAAAATATTAAAAAAAAAAAAAAAAAAAAAATTAAAAAAAAAAAAAAAAAGAAAGGGAATGGTGGCCCATGTGGGACTTACACGTGAACCTGGTGCTTCTCAAGCCTGACCGCATGTTAGAAACGTCAGCAGGAAGCTGTGGAATACCGGCCTCTGGGCTCCATCCTGCCCCGCTTGGGTCAGACCCGCTGGGCGGTGGGGCCAGGCACCCGTTGAGACGCTGACCCTGGTGCACACGTCCTCAGTCTCCCTAGAAAGTTCCCTGATAGGTACATCGGCTCGTCTGTGTTGGATAATAAATGTTAAGTGTTGGTTTTCAGAGGGTGGCGCCAAGGCATTTAATCCGTTTGTCGTTCCCATCTAGTGTATTGAGCACCTACTATGTGCACCAGGGATTCGACAGGGAACAAAATGGGCACAGATCCTCCCCCTCACGGAAGAAGCAGAGCCTGAGACGAGGGTTCTGATCTCAGGGAAGGGGTCCCGGGATGTTCCATCAGGGGGTGGGGAGGCCAGGCAGGACGGGAGGGCCGAGCACACACTGACGAGCACGCCCGCGCTGTGGGGGGGGCCTGTAGGGGCCGCGGAGAACCCACTCTGTGCCGTGTCACCGGCAGAGCCCTGCCTCGTTGCTGGTCCCAGGGGAGCGCCCGGCCCCCGGCGCCGTGGGCAGCCTGGTTTTCCAGGCTGGCGGTCGAGCTGTCCCGGGGCGGACGTCTGCCTGTGGTTTGGAGAGTNCTGTGGGCGCAGAGCGGGCGCTGTGGCGTTGCAGACGCCCCCCCCCCGCCTCCCCCCTCTGCCCTCGTTCCCAGGCTTGCCTCCCAGTTCGCGGGGCTTCCTTCCGTCTGAAGGATGCGGAAAGCAATCCTTTCTCAGAGCTTTCCCGGAGGCTCCTGGAGTGTTCCAGCGTGTTCCAGCCCTCCTCGGGTCCGCTTTATCTTGACTCTCCACTTTAAGAGGGGTTCGGTGCCGCTGGTCTCACATGGGGCCCTTTGGTCGTGACAGGTGACCTTGTCCCCACGGGGCGGAGAGCGCTTGCTTGGCCTCGTGTCCCCTGGAGGGTCAGCCGTGTCCCGCCCTCACCTGTGTGTCTCGGGTAAGACTAGCCCTGCTTCCTGGCCTGTGGACGGCCGCGACCCGGNCAGGCCCGGCGCCATCCCCAGCTGACCCCAGGCGGCCCCAGGGCTCCTGGGGGAGATGCGCTCCTTGCTCCCCAGGAAGACCCGGCCGAGGGCCGTTTGCACGGGAGACGGGCAGAGACAGGCCCCGGGCAGCTTCAGTGCGGTCCCTGGACCTGAGCACGACTGGGGCCAGACCACCGGTCGGTTCTCCGGTTGAGGGGTAACCAGTGGGTTCCCGGTGCAGGCAGGTTGAAGAGAGGTTTCTAACCCGGCAGCCAGGGGTCCGGCTGACTCTGCAGCAGCGAGTCACCAACAGGAACAAGGGCCCACGGAGCACGGGGGCCGGCGGGTCCGAGGAGGACACGACGCATTCAGACCGGGCAGAGGGATCAGCCGGCACCCGGCCGCCAGGAACCCCGGGGTCTGGGTTCTGGGGACCCCGTCCCCGTGCTGGCTCCTTCGTGTGGATTTCCGCTCCAGCGCGGGAGCCCGGGAAGAAAGCCCCAGGGGCTCCGGACCCATGCCCGACGCGGGAGTGTCCTCGGGCACGGGGGAGGCTGGGCAGGCACGAGCGCAGACACCAGCAGCCCCGGAGTCAGTTTGTCACCAGCTGGGTGTGAACACCCCTGACGGCTTGGCGAGGGGCTGGCCTGTGGCAGAAGGGATGTGCGTTTGAGGTCGTACTGAGGTCGCCCTCGCGGAGCGATCGAGAGAGCACAGGGCCCCGCCAGCTCGCTGCGAATCACGCGCCAGCTCTTTCGGGACGAGGGCCGCGTCTGCACCACTTGCAGGGGCGCCGCCTGTGAGCACCTGTCCCGTCGCGGCGGCCTCACGGCCACCTTGGGTCAGGCTAACTTGCCGCCTGAACGCGTCCTTCTGAGTGATGGCCTTCGAGCCCAACCTCGAGCTGTAACGTCCGTGCCCCCCTTGGAGAAGCTCAATGACCCCAGTCTCCCGTTTAAAATTTCCTGGAATCCAGATACTACAATAAAAAGAAAAAAGCATCGAGGGGCTTTGTTTTCAAGCCGTAGCCGATCGCGTGGGGGTCCTAATGTGCAGTCACGTTTCTGAATTATTCTATAATGATTCAAAAAACGAATGTGTGACCCATGAAAGTATAAAAGATTTCTTTCGACTTAAAAGCGTGGGGACTGATGGGAGCCGGCTCTCCTGGCTTGGAGGCTGCACTCTGTCCTCGCCAGTTACTCACTGAGTAACCTCGGGTAAGCGCCTTTACCTCCTGAGCCTCGGTTTTCCCATCTGTAAAATGGGAATACTAATGGTCTGCCTCGTGACGTTAAATGAGTTAATGCATTTAAAGCTGTTGGAATAGCTTGGCACGTAGGAAGTATGCAGTAAACCTTAGCAATTATTACTGCCCCCAATTAGTTAAGATTTGGACACACGTCTAGCACTTTAAATGCCTACATTGTGTGCGCTCTCTCTCTGGAATAAGCTACATCCTGAATATAAATAGTCCCCATGCCTAGGTCTGAAGCCATTTATAGCAATTCCTGTTTCCACTGCAGATTTCAGTTTTGCTGATATGGAGGGAAAATTTCAAGCCCTCTGCTGTATAAATTTAGTTAACATTTTATTGCTCGTGACTCTTTTATCACATGACTTTTGTTTCTCATTAAGTCAGTGAATGAGATTTACTAATAAGCCAAGTAAAATCTAATTAGGGTAGGGGCCTTTTCCTGGAGAGCTAATTCTCCTGTGGACCCACAGATGTTAGGCATTCAGGGTCAGTAATGCAGCGTGTACCCCTCGCTGCTCGGAAACGCTGAACCTGCACGCACCGGCTTTGCGTTTAGCACAAAAGCTGGTATAATTTTCATACATTTGTTTCCTGAAAATGAATATTAGTTGCCTCAAGGGTCAAACCCAAAAATAGACGGGAAGGACGATGGAATTGAGGGCAACGAAATACGTTTATTAAATGCGACTTTGCCGTTCCTGCTCGGTGGGGGCCAGTATGGAAACAAGGAGCGATGTTTGGATTAACGTTGGGGTTTGTATTTCCTCTCTGGTTATTTAAACGCTCTGCTTCCAAGGCACGAGAGAAGTTAATTTCTCTCCACGAGCTAACTGGCACCTTGCTGCTTCTGCCTGGCCGGGTGGGTCTGCACACACTACGCACCTGTTGGCATCGAAATTGCTGTTGGTGTTTTCAGAGCGTGTCTTTCTCCTGCCCTTCTGAGAGAGTTCTGATTTTTTCCTTGAAATGCTTTCTCTCCGTGTTTTCATTCTAGGGGCTGTTAATGCTTTAAAATGTTTCCATTAATTCACCAGGGGCTGCAAAACAGTGATGTGCTATCACTTGTCTGCATCCGTCAGCCGGAATAGCGCATACAGAGGCGCTTCTCTCTGCACTGGTTGCCCCGCGGCACAGTGGGGGCTGGACGGACGGCCTCTCTGGGCGAGAGAGCGTTTCTTTCTGTTTACCCGGTTCTCCAGATGACAGATTGATCCCCTATCAGTCAATTGGTTTTCCACTTAAATCATTAAGAATGCGTAGCCTCAAACATAATTAATGAGTGTCTATCTGTTGGGATTTATGGTTGGGGGGGGTGAGAATTTGAGAAGGTTCAAATCTAGGCTGCCTCTCGTCACCGTTTCCCAGAAATAAAACACGACAGAATGAAACCCTCAGGAAGGGATACACCCGCCCCCCCCCCCCCAAGTCTTCCAGTTCTGGTCCAGGGGCAAAGCAGGAAGGAGCAGGGGAGGGGGCGGCAGGCTGGGAGCCAGTGGACCTGGGTGCACCCCCGCTTCTCCAGTGTTGCTTTGTGACTTTGTGCGGCTCACTCCCCTTGCCCCGTCACCCGGAGAGCTGGAGAAGGCGTGAGGTTGGGTGGGAACTGCGGCCACACTGCCCCTTCGCCTGGTCACCCCGAGCGTGGCCTCTCCGGGCAGTCGCAGTCCCGTCTGAGGCGCGTGGCCGTCCCAGACCGCCCTGCGATTCCGCTCCAGCCTCCCGTTTCCCCTTACCGGACCCCCTGAGGTGTGAGCTTCGTCCTGGACTTCCCAGAAGGGCGGAGGAAGCGCGTGGGGCCGTGAGAGTTCGGCACCCCTGCACGCTGGCAGTGTGTGTGCCCTCGGGCAGCGGGCAGGGCTTCTGCCCACAGGCACACGTCTCCTGCAGCTCGCGTCCAGCCTGCACTGACGCACTGTTGTGTTTGAGGATCCTTCCCTTCTCCCCTTTCTAATCTGATCCTTCGAATCTGCACACGTGCAAAATGACCACGTCTGTTAGAACCGGGTCTAGACTCAGAGTTAATAAGCACGGAATGAGTATCGTTCTCCCCTGGCAGGGGTCCACGTTCTGGAGTACGGCAAACCTGCTGAGGACGGTGGTACGCTGGGCGTCCCTGGGCACACGGGGACGGTAGCCGAGGCAGCTGTGGAGAGAGGAGGGATGCGTCTCGGAACCCCAGTCACCACACCTGGAAACTGCGAGAACCAAGAACAGTCCCTTCCCCGAGGCAGGACCGCGCTGCAGCCCCCGGCACTGCCGCTGGTGGCCCGGACGCCTGCTGTGCCCCGTCACTGGCCGGTGCCGCTCGCCGCGCTGGCTGGGCCGCAGGTTGAGGTGCGCCAGGCCGGCCGAGCACAGAAGCATCTTCCCTCCTGTTGCCGCTCCCGGGGGCCTGTTGGCGAGGCTGCGCGCAGGAAAGAGCCAGAAAACCTCTCCCAGGCTGTTAAGAAGCAGACAGACACGTCCTCAGTCATCCTGGATCTCTGGTCCGGCCTGTGGTCGTGCACGTGGCCCGTGGGCCTGTTTTCGAGGACAGTGGCCAGGAGCCCGGTTTTGGAGCCGACACTCGCGTGTGAAGAAGCCTCAGTCTCCGCTTCTGTTAAGTGGAATGATGAGGCCCATCGTCTCACTTTATCGTTTTTGGTGTGGTGACGTCTGAGTGTTTCATAGGACACCTGGCCTATAGTAAGTGCTCTACAAATACGCAGTTGTTGTCGTTGTCATCACAGAGTGCACAGGTTACCTCCCCTCCCCCGCTTAGAGCAATTATTCATGGCGTCGTTTATTACCTTTCTCCCCTACTAAGTGCTCAGTTCCATGGTGCTCTGCATTTTGTCTGTTTTGATGAAGATGAAGGAACACTCTTCCCGCCCGTGGTCAGCAGAATAACACCCACAGGACGTCCACGTCTCAGGCCTGGGCCTGTCACTGCGTGGCCTCACGTGGCTGAGACTAAGCTCAGGCTCTTGAGGTGGGAGTGATGCTGGGTAAGCCAGGCGGGCCCACGTATAAATAATTCCATACATGTGATTGCACACGCGAGCACGCTTATTCAGAGGAAATAACGGGGGTTAGCCCAGCTGAGGGTCTGGCCAGGCAGCCCTGAGAGACTGGGGTTCAGGGTGAGGCCTGCAGGATGCCGGGGTCCACCCCGGGAGAGGGGAAGGAGGGACAGCTGGACGAGGTGGCCTTGATTCCTCGGTGTGGCTCTCGGCACAACAGGACCTTCCCTGGAGCCCAGCCCGCCTCCCACCCTGAGGGCCGTGGAAGAAACTCCGTGGGTTTTCCAGCACCCTGGTTCTGGCCTCCCAGGGCCCCCACCTCCGGGCCCGCCCTGCCCCTGTCACCGCCGCAGCTGTGACGCTGAGCTCCGGAGCACCCAGGCGAGGACACGTACCCCCGGCCGCTCCAGCCCTGAGACACGTTTGTCCCTGTGCGTGTTCCTGGCTGTCACCGAAATCCTCTGGCTCACGTGTCAGGCCAGTGCGAGCTCAATTTTTGGTAGAACGTCAAATCCTAATTTTTCGCAAGGGGCTTTCGGGTTTGTGGCCGGCGTGCAGGGAGAGGACCCTGGCAGCCGGACGCACCCCTCCCGGCGTTCAGCACTCGCGTTCTGCTCCGACCAGCGGCCTCGGGAAAGCCCGATGCATGATGCTGCTCAGGCCGCGGTTACTTTAAACNCACTTCCCCAGCCTGTGAGCCACCCTCCCCCCACCACCTCCCTGCCCACACTGCCTCCCACCTCCCCTGCCCGCACCGACTATAATGTCAGCAGCAGAGTAATGGACTTTCCAGGGTTTTCCAGGCATCCTGGACTGCATTCCTCTTGTTCTAAAAAATCGAGGTTAAATCCACATCACATAAACTGAACTATTTTAAACCAAAGAGTCCAGTGGCAATGGGGTGCAGCTAGTGAAACCACCACTTCTAAGTGCAGAGCGTTTTCACCCCAGGAGGAGACCTCGTGCCCACCCCCACTCGCCCCTTCCCCTTGGCGACCACTCTTCTGCCTTCTGACTGTAGACATGCCTATTCTGGAACATTCATGCAGGTGGGGTCACAGGTAGACTGGCTCCTTCCATTTAGCAGGATTTCGAGGCTCGCCGGCACCCAGCCACATATCCGTGCTCGCCTCCTGTTGGTGGCTGAATACTATTGGTGGTCATCTGTTCACCCACAGACGGCTTCTGTGGCCGTCACTGTGCACGATGTGGCCCTGAAACCCCGCTGGGAAGTTTGCTGGAGCCTGTGTTCACCCCTCGGGTCTGCTGACTCTGTGGGGTCCTGTGCTGACTCTGGGCTTGACTTTCTGAGGCATGCCAGGCTCGGGATGCAGGGACGGTTTCCCAGGGAGGTGAGGTCTCAGTGAGGACCCCTGGGAAACAGCAGGGATCCCCGGAGGCTGTGCAGTTGGACAGCAGAGGGGAAGTGGCTGCCCCTACCTCCCCCCTGCCTCCCCCAGACCTCCCTCCCTGGGGCTGAAGGTATCCAGGCCCCTGACAGCCCCTTGGAAGGGAGTGGTGGCGGTGTCCCTGAGCAAGGTGGTGTTTCCCCTGGCGGGCATCGAGCAGGGGAGGCGCTTGCTGCTGGCTGGCTCTGTCTGTCTGGCGGATGGGGGTGTTTGCTCCTGCGATGCATCTCACATCAGAGGGGAAAGGGCTTCGGAGCTCTGGGCTCCAGTCCTGGCCCTGCCGTTCCCTCCACTGTGCAGCTTGGAGCATGCCTCTCCACCACTCTGACCCTCAGTGTCATCATCTAGAAAGTGAAGAAAATCACAGACCGAGAAGGGAGAGCTCACTGTGTCACAAGGACGTTCCACTCCCTGGCTCAGCTCGATGGGCCCCGTTACCATCCCCACCTCACAGATGAGGCAGCCGGGGGCAGAGAGGTTAGGGTGCTTGTCCAAGGCCACAGCATTTGGAAAATGGTGAAGCTGGGCCCTGAGCCAGGCCTTCTGGCCGAGCCCCTGGACCTCGAACTCTGAGGCTGCGTGGCCCCATCGTGACCATCACTAATTGATGTGGTAGTTTCTTAGGAAATTTCCACTGGCAGCTGGATGGATCGGGTTAATGAACGTGGTCACCCCCCGGCCCAGACTGCGCCTCACTCAGTGAGTCCCACCCCTCACACAGGCCCCACTGCGTCTCTCCCGCATCGTGTACTTCGCAGGTATCCTAAGAGGTGCCGTAAGAGTCCGCCTTCCCCTCTGCACTGTGTGCTCTGCACATCCGACACTTGGAGCTCAGGCCTGACCGAGCGAACATATCCGGAGCACTTGCTGCCCGGGCGTGTGGGCGAGCAGGCGATGAGCTGGCTCGCCGGGACCTTATGCCTTCCGTGGCCCATGTGTGGGGGTCACCCGAGCCTGGGGAAGCCAGGACCTCCCTGCAAGGCAGGCCTGGAATCCCTCAGTGCAAGTGGGTGGCAATTTACGACTCGGATAAGCACTCACAAGCCTCTGTGGAAAATACCGCGTGTGTGTGCAGGTCGTCTCCAGCTCAGAGGCCTTGCAGACGGTGCTTGGGAGGCCACGGTATGGACAGATGGCCACCCACTTCCCCTAACCCATCCCAGGCTGCGTGTGGAGCCGGTGGCGGGTAGGGGTCCCCGTGGGTGCAGGGACAGGCTGCTCCCTGTGTGCCACGGGTGGTCTGCACGAATCAGGTCCCCATGCGCCAGGTCCCCTGCCCAGGGCACCTCAGAACCTGCAGGTGATGACAGCCCTGAGGGATGCGGTGAGTGCCCCCCCCCACCCTGGGCTCTGTGTGCCCCTGTGGTCACACGTGCAATTNGCCAAGACTTTCAAGCTCCCAACAGAAATGAAGGGTTAGGATTCCGGAACAACATATCAGAATTTCTGGGAAATCACCAAGAGTTCCCAAATTGTAAGTATTCTATATTTTTCTTAGCACTTCATGTGATTTAACTAAGAACAGAGGCCCTGGTAGTTGATTCTGTGAGAGGATTATGTGGAAAGTTCAGAGGTGTTTTTGTTTTAAGTTAATGTATAATAAGCGCATGGCTTGTCATTGTTTTAAGTCATTATATTTTGACTTTGTGTGATTCAATAACTGATAGCGTTTTACATTCATTTGTACCTGATTCAGGTGTTGATGACAGAAAATATTAGAAGAAAGACACATCAACATAAATGTCAAATAAAAATCGGTTAAGAAATTAAAGTGCCACAAATATTTAGTAATTAAAACTTATAAGTCTTAACAAGGAAATTTTAAAACACACAATTCATTCATGGCCGTCTCGAAGGTCCTGATGTCTCCTAACAAATAACCCAGAGGAGGACCGATTGCATTACGTGGGTCAGAACGCCAAGTGCATCCCATCCACGCACAGCCTGGATGTGAGGCGTGTCTGGATTCAGGTGAACTGTCCTTGTTTTCTTTTTTTAAGTTGTTTTCAATGTTTATTTTTGAGAGAGACAGAGAGACAGAGTGTGAATGGGGGAGGGTCAGAGAGCGAGGGAGACAGAATCTGAAGCAGCTCCAGACCTGAGCTGTCAGCACGGAGCCCGACACGGGGCTCGAACTCATGAACCGGGAGATCATGACCTGAGCTGAGTTGGATGCTTAACGGACTGAGCCCCCAGGTGTTCCAAGCTCTGTCCTTTTTTAATAGTGGAAATTTGTCCGCTGGCCTCATTCAGGTGTTGGTGTTGAAACTGGCTTTTGCAGGGGCGCCTGCCAGGTGGCGGGCCACGAGCACACAGTTATAACGTGGCAGCAGCTACAGGCCAGCGTGGCTGGTGGGCTCCCCTTCTGTCCTCGGGGCTCCTGCCTCGGTCCCCGCTATGTGACTTCACCCCGCGTGCTAGCATGTAACACCACCTCACGCCCGGGTTAACGCAAGAGCACCCGAACTCGCAGCCTGTCCGCCTCCACCCCATCCCCCACGCCCACCCCAGGCCTGCAGGCTCAGGGGCTCCCACCAGAGGGAAAAGAGCAGTGACCAGGTGGTGCGGGTGGATCCCTCTTTAGGGAGGAGCCTCCCTCCCTCCCTCTCTCTCTTCCTTCTTTATAAAGTAACAGATCTTGTTTTCTGAAGAACTTGAGCAGACAGAGCCGCCCGTGTCCCCTGTCCCACGTGGGGCTGACGCAGCCGCTGCAGGTGGTGACGGGTGGTGGGCTTGTACCGAAGCCCCTCGGGTCCACTCTTGCTGTCGCGCCATCTGCCGGTCTGGACAGCGCACGGTGTGATGTACCCGCCCTTACAGCGCCCCCCAGAATTCACTGCCCTGAAGGTCCCCCGCGGGTGGAGCTTCTCAAGAAATGCCATCCACACGCAGTGCCCAGCACCACGCCTGGCTCACCCCAGACCCTCAGTGAAGGGCTGCAGGCACCTCCAAATGGCAGGGGGAGGGTGCTCCTCCCAGGTTCGAGGCCCAGCAGGGACTCAGCCCGTCCACGGTGCCCGGGACCGCCTTCTCGGCAGAGAAGGGTGGTGGCAAACAGGGCCTTTGGGCTGGTTCTTCATGAGCGCCAGCGCCACCAGGGAGCAGCTCCCGAGGCTTCACATGTCAGAGGGCCAGTTGTGTGGGTTGTTGACTTTGGGGTGGTCACGAACTGCCATACGGGCCCTGACATTGCAGCTCAGAGGCTGGGCCGCACAGTCAGGGACCATCCGGGATTCCTTTTGAAGGAATCAGCCTGGAGGGGGGCACTGGCGTCCGCAGAAAGGTGGTCATAATTTTCGGTGCAAACAGAGATGAGCTAAAGAGGCAAAACCATCAGTGGTTACGGGGGGTGGTGGCTATTTGTCTCAGTTACCACTGCTCCCTAACAAGCACCACCCCCCCCATAGTTAGTGGCTGTAACCAGGNTGGTTACGGGGGGTGGTGGCTATTTGTCTCAGTTACCACTGCTCCCTAACAAGCACCCCCCCCCATAGTTAGTGGCTGTAACCAGTGGTGTGTGCTCTTACGACCCTGGGCTTCTGGCGTCGTGGCCTGGCTCGCAGCTCGGTGGGGCCTCTCCCTGCTCTCTGCCCTCCACACCCGCTGCTCCTGGGCCGGTCCTGCCTGACATCCTCTGCCTCCTATGGCAGGGCCCCGCCCCGGCCTGCACGTGCTCAAGCCTTCACCGCTGTCACATTAGCTGATGTCCCACTGACCGCGGCAAGTCGTGGGGCTGAGCCCAGACTCAGCTTGGGAGGGGACTATCCAGGCTGTGGGTGCCCCAGGCCACTGACGTGACCATCTGCTGCAGCTCCGGGCACCCCAGGGCGTGCCCGGGGTCGGGGCTCCTCTCTCCCTGCTTGGGATTGGTGCTGAGCCTGTGAGCTGGGTTCTGTGCGGGTCTGTGCCTCTGTCACCGGATCCCCCCTGGGCCTCCCCCAGTCCTGCCTGGAAGACAGAGGTCGAGCTTGGACTGTCTCCTGGGAAAAGCTGTACATGTGATGCTGGTGACAGTTCTCGCTTGTCCAAAATGGCCCTCGCCGGGTTTGTGGTCAGTGGCCAGCCCTTCGCCCGTCCACCAGGAGCCACTGAACTCAGTGGCTTTCAAGTTGTATTTCGTTGAAGCTTCCCAGCCACCCTGAGTTGCCTGTTCTGGAGAAGAGGGTCTGGGGCAGCGTGGGACCAGGTGCCAGGGCCCAGGCCCCCCCAGTGCCCCCCCCACCCCCGCGGTGGTCTGCGAGCCGGCAGCCTGGTCCTCGGGTCCCTTCAGACGGCCGTGTGCGGTGCTCTCTGCCCTGCGGCGCTCACAGGAGCCCTCCCCTCCTCTCCTGGGCTCACCCCATGCCGTGAGGGGACACAAAATATTTTTGTCTCTGTGACCCACATACACAGACAGGGTCCCAGTTTGACTGTCTTCTTATTTTTACTTCTTACATTTAAAAACCGTAAAAAGCACACGTAGCTCCCGGTGGGAGTGGCTCCGGGACTGCGGCCACCTGCCCTCCGCCACCCTGGTTGACCTGCACCCCCCGCGTCCGGGCGGCCCGGGGCCACGTTCCTGGCGCAGAGTCCGCAGACCAGAGCTGGTGCCCGTGTCGGCGGCAGGGGCCTTCCCCGGACCGCACGGCGCCCACGTGTCCGAGGGCATCTGAGCAACGGCAGGGAGGCCTCGGGACCTGGCCTCCAGGTGCCCCCGAGAGGGAACGGACAGCGACGAGCGGGAGTCAGGCCACGCCGAGCGGGGCCCCGGTCACCATGGACTCTGGAGTAGAAGGTGCGGCTGTCGGGAGGGCTTGGCTGGGTCTCAGAGGGGAGGTTTCTGGGTAAACACAAAGCAGCGACTGGGGAATCTGGTGCCTGGAGGCTCCGGGATCCCTCACGGCTCGGGAGGCAACAGGGAGAGGAGACTCCCACCTCCGCACGTGGCTCCCGGCCCCAAAGCACCGCCTGCTGTGGGCACTGGTGGCCCCCGGCGGAGTGGCCCCTCCCAGGGCATCTCAGACGTGCGTGGTAGCCTCTGGGCAGCTCTCCCGGGGGCCGGGCTTCCATCNACGGCTCGGGAGGCAACAGGGAGAGGAGACTCCCACCTCCGCACGTGGCTCCCGGCCCCAAAGCACCGCCTGCTGTGGGCACTGGTGGCCCCTGGCGGAGTGGCCCCTCCCAGGGCATCTCAGACGTGCGTGGTAGCCGCTGGGCAGCTCTCCCGGGGGCCGGGCTTCCATCGCTCGGGCTGGCGGGGGGCGCTGGGGGCCAGCTCGTCGNCACCACACGACTCTGCAGCCCCACCTCGGTTAGGCTCCGGGCGCCTCGCAGGGTGGCCTGCTGCGGGTCCCCGCGAGGGTGGCCTCGCCTCACCTCCACCCTGCAAGCCTGTTGTTCGTCGGGGCGCCGGCTGCCCAGGCTGGGCCCGGTTGCGTGTCTTACACCCTGTTAGTCAAAGGCGTGTGCGCCGCCTGCGGGGCCGGGCCGGGGCGCTCGTCACCCTGACAGCCGGAGTCCCGGGGAGCACAGGGATGGGACGGAGAGATCAAAGGGCTTCTTCCTGTCTGAGGGTGAAGGCGTTGGCAAGAGAAGAAAGTGTTTTAAAAGGACTGTCAAGGATGCCGTCAGGTAGGCATCGCGTGGTGTTGGAGGGATGCTGGCTCCTTGTTTCATGTGGTGGTTCAGGGAGGCTCGGGCCCCGCTTTCCTCTCTGCTCCCCCCGGGGCCGCCTTCCGCACCTGAGCTCGTGCCTCGGGGCCGTCCCGCTGCTGGGGAACCGTGGGTGACCCAGGATGTGAGCCTGCGTGGGTGTCAAACAGGATTCCCCTGTGTCCGCCGTTCACCAAGCGTGTCACTGAACAGGAGCAGTCACCTCCCTGGACCTCCGTTTCCTCACCTGTGAAATGGGGATACACACAGCACCTACCTCGTGTGGTGTCTAGGCACTTTCCATCAGACTCCAAGTTCTGGGGGGCAGGGCTCCCCTCTTGGCATCTGGCTCTGTATTCCCACTCAGTCGTGGTTCAGCAGTTAGAACAGCACGACCGGAAGTTGGCACTCAGGGCGCATCATCGCCATCACTACCGCTTTTATTATTTCTTCGTCCACGAAGCCCTCAGAGCATCACAAACACGGGAAGCCCAGGGGGCGGTCTGGAGGGCAGGGGTCAGTCAACTACAGCCTA
>NW_027528369.1:9470381-9470773 GCF_008692635.1 Crocuta crocuta | reverse complement strand
GCCACTCAGCGCCCCCCGCCGGCCGCGCGTGGCCCACCACTTGCTTCTGTAAATAAAGCTTTATTCATTTGTGCAGGGTCCGTGTGGTTCTGCAGTGCGGAGGCCGAGCTGGGCACTTAGGGACCACGGCTCGCAGACTGAACGACTCGCTCTCTGCCTCCTTGTTTGCTGACCCTGGGTTGGGGCCTCCCGCCGGGAAGGGATGGTAGTGAGCGGCGTTTTTGACCCTGCTTTCCTGAGCACGGAGTTTAGCCCCAAAGCCCTGAAGGAAGAAGAGTGAGGACGCGGCCTCACTCACAAGCTCTGCTCTGGCGGGAGTGCACAGCTGCCCGTGAGGGCCTCTCAGCCTCCACCAGGATCGCTGTCATCAGGACAGGGCTGTAGCGTGGGCA
>NW_027528369.1:9430484-9470302 GCF_008692635.1 Crocuta crocuta | reverse complement strand
GGGGGGGCAGGGCTCCAGCGTGGGCAGGGGGAGGTGTGGGGGGTTGCAGGGCTGCAGGAGAGCCGCACTCCTCCGCCAAACCCTTCGAGTGCCCTCCCTCCCTCATGTCGAAGCCAGAGGCCCCAGAATGACCTGGGGGGAGGGGGTCCGCAAGGTTGGTCCCCAGCCTGACCTGTGACCTTCCCCCTCGGCTCTGCACCCCGGCCCTGCCTTGTTTTCCTACTTAGCACTTCCCACCAGGTGCTGCGTATTCACAGGATTGGTTATTGATTATTTCATTTTGAAGTTTCTCTGTCCCCCGACTGGAATATCAATTCTAACTTTTGGGGCATCAGTCACTTAAGCATCCGACTTCAGCTCAGGTCACGATCTCACAGTTTGGGGGTTCGAGCCCCGCGTCGGGCACTGTGTTGACAGCTCGGAGCCTGGAGCTGCTTCGGATTCTGTGTCTCCCTCTCTCCCTGCCCCTCCCCTGCTTGCACGCTGTCTCTCTCTGTCTCTCAAAAATGAATAAACATTAAAAAAAATTCCAACTTTTTGCTGCACCAAGCGCAGTGCTGGGCATGTAGGTGCCGGGTGGCGTCTGTGGGAGGGAGGGATGCGGTGAGCTCGTGGCGGCCTCTCTCTGGGCCCCTCCCGCCCCCCACCTCCNCGGGGGCCGGGGGCTCTGGTCTCCCAGCCGCTCCAGGGCCTCGGCTGCCTCGGTTTACCAGTCTGTGTCCTTCACTCTTGAGCCCGAAGGGCTGGAGTGCATGCTCGCCGGCTTCGCCCTGGGTTTTCCTCGCTCCTGGTCTCTCCCTCCTGCAGGCCATCAACTCGGCGCCGGGCCCGCCGGGCGGGGTGCTGGGGGTCAGCTTCGCCTCCGCCCGCCGCTGCACAGACCCCGTCTACGTCGAGCCACCCACAGCGACTCCAGCACACAGGAGCCCAGGAGCGTCACAGAAGGGAAGAAATATAAGCCACGGTGACCTTTCCTGCAGCGGAGGCCGGCAGAGGAGGCCCAGCAGCGGGAAACGAGGGCCGGCGCCCCTTCCAGCCCCGTCTCGCGGGCGCGTTTGCCGGAGGGGCTCAGCCCAGGGGAGCCCGAGGCCGGGCCGGTGGGGGCCGCTGTCCCGGCCAGCCGGTGGTTGGGGGCTGTCGAAGGGCATGCAGACAGACGGGCCGGGGGCTGTGTCTCCCCAGGGGCGTGGGGGCTCCCTGTCTCTCGGGTGCCGGCGCTTCACTGCAGAGGTCACTGGCGGCTCACTCGGGCCACCAGGAGCGGCGGGAATGCGTGGGGTCTGTGATGGCTCCCGGGACGCAGGATGCGTGACGTGATGGAAAGGACGCTAGGCGGGTGTGAGGAGCCCGAGTCCACGTTCTGCTGAAATAACCGAGGCTCCGAGCGGGTCGCTGTCTTGTTTCATGTCACGCAGCACGTACGTGTGAGGGAGATTTGGCCGCAGGCGCACTTTTCAGACGCAGTGACCCTCCTAAGAAGAAAGCACATCAAAACCCCCGCGGCTCCCTGGGCCCCGACGCCTCCCCCCTGCACCGGGCGGAGAGAAGAGCCCCGCTTCCCACCCTCTGTTGCTGGGACTCTGCAGGAAAGGTCGAGCTCCTCACGGACGTAGGCGATGGAGACCCTGAGCGCCCGGGGTTCTGCTCCGAGACACGGCGCCCGTCGCCGGCTGGCCTTCTAACCCGGGGAAGGCTCGGGTCGTCCTGCCCTCGTCCGCATCGGGTCCTGACCCCCACCCAGAGTCCGTGTGGCCCNAACACACGGGGAGGGGGGAGGGGGAGGGGGTGGTCAGCTCTGTGTGCCAGCGCCCGTGCGGACTGGCGGCCTTGGCTCCCCTGGCATTGCCGGTGCAAGTAGGGTGGCCGGGATGCCTCTGGGGACGATGAGCCATGAGGAAGGACATGGTGGGGGGGNNNNGGGGAGGGGGGAGGGGGAGGGGGTGGTCAGCTCTGTGTGCCAGCGCCCGTGCGGACTGGCGGCCTTGGCTCCCCTGGCATTGCCGGTGCAAGTAGGGTGGCCGGGATGCCTCTGGGGACGATGAGCCATGAGGCAGGACATGGGGGGGGGGGGGCTGTGTGGGTTTGCAGGGAGGGCGTTCTAGGGGAGGGGAGTGCGTGAGAGGAGGGCAGTGTGGTTGGAGGCAGTGATAGGAGATGAGGCTAGGGAGGTGAGGAGGGATAGACCTTTTAGGATGAGTCCTCAAATAGGATTCCCAGCTAAGCAGAATTGAGACGCTTCACCTCAGAGCATCTCCAGGCAGGTGAGAGCCTGGGCAGATTCAGGGGGAACACGGACCTTTCTCTCTGGGTTACAGGTGACGAGGAGCAGTGCCTGTGTGGCAGCTTCTCGGGGGCCTGGAGCACCAGGGGCCGGAGAGTGTGGGGCGAGGTAGGGTCTGTGGCGGCTGCTCCACAGCCAGGGGTTGTGTGGGCACTCGTGTGGGGGCATGCAGGGCGTGGGGGCACGTGTGTGGGGGGTGGGGGCACGCGTATGGTGCCGTGCAGGGCGTGGGGGCACGCGTGGGGGCACGCATGCGGGGTGTGCAAGGAGGCGGGCGATGCCCCCATTCCCGCGCGGCGCCCGCCTAGCTCCTGACCGGCGAGGCTGGCTTCCGCACCTGGAGGGATCTTCCGCATCAGGCCCGGCGCCGCTGAGCTCGGGGGCCCGGGCTCCACGGTCCTGCCTTGTGTTTTCCTCAGTATTTCAATGGACGCGTGTGAATCGTGAGTCTGAGTTTGGGTGTTTCTGTGATGAAAGGCGAGGACAGATAGAGGGGCACCAGGCGCCCCTGAGCTGAGAACCTGGGTGTCAGGAGTGCCGTCGGAGGGCTTCCTGCAGGCGGTGTCACTGCGGCCCTGCCATGAGGATGATTGGGGTGGGGGGGCCGAGGGGAAGGGAGAGCCTTTCAGGGGACCTAGAACGAGCCAAGGCCTGGCGGTGAAGCAGGTATTTGGTGAGTGCGCTCACTGCGCTGCAGGGCAGTTACTGTGGGCGTGGCTGGGAAACCGAGGTGCAGGGATGCCAGGGCGTGTGCGTGCCCGGGCTGCACGCTCGGCCGGCGGTGGGGCCGGGGCTCTGACTCCAGCCTGTGCCCTCCCCGCCGTGCAGGGCCACCGTGGCTGGGTGACCGGACGGTCCCTCGAGGGCCGTGTCCACCGCGGTGGTGGGGCAGGGCGAGCAGACGCCTTCACCCCCAGGACAGATCGCGGCTGGTGGCCGGGCTGTCAGCCTCGGGCACTCCAAAGGGGACGCGCCTGACTACAATCCATTTAAGAAAATTAACCCTGGGGCGCGCGCCCTGCCCGGAGCTCCCGGGCGGCAGGAGCTGTGAGTCCTTAAAAGGTGCGAGGGCAGATTAATGGAGTCCATATGCCTGGAATCAGAGTATCTGTGTTCTGGGTGGGCTTGTCGTCAAGCCTCTTCGGATAACAAAGGGAGGGACAGTTCAAAGCCCGGGGCCTCCCGGACCCCGGGCTTGCGGGACCTCTGCACCGAGCCCGCTGAACAAATAGCGTGGGCTCGCGCCTCCGCCCGGGAGCCGGCCTTTGTCTTCACGGCCTTCTCTTTCCCTTTTTACATTTGACGGCAGAACTGGTGTCCTGTGGGAACCGGCCCCGCGAAGGACTGGTCTAGAACCCCATCCGGGAGGGAGGCCGTCTCTGATGGTCCGCACCTGGGCTTCTGGGGGGCCGAGGAGGGGCAGGGCAGGGGCCTGGAGGGGCAGACTGCCCCTCGTCTACACTGCCTGCCGGGGAGGATGTCTGCCGGGTGGACCCGCAGCTGGATTCGAGGCTCATGTGGCAGTGCTGTTCACGGGCCCCACCTGTGAGGCTCGGCGGCCTGTGTTGTGCGCACGCCCAGGGTGGGACACGCTTGTCCAGGCTGGGCATCTGCGTGGCCTCACGGATCAGACCGCTGCCCCCCTCTACCTCACTGCCGCCCCCCTGCGTCGGGATCTGTGCTCGACTTACATACCCTCCCGGCATGGGGAGGAGCGCCCAGGGACCCTGCTGACCTGGGACCCAGCCAGGAACAACTGGGACCCAGGGCGCCCAAGCACAGCCATGTTCACCAGGGTGGGGTCCGCGGGGACAGTGGTCGCGACGTCGCGTGTTGGCACTGGATTCTGATAAAGCTTCCATGTCCGAACTGTCTGCCTCCCCCGGGAAGTCTTCCCGGAGCAGGCCGATCTCAGAGACCCCTTTCCTCTCCTGCTGTGGCTGTTTCTCCCAGACCACATTTTGGGTGGGTGAGAAGTCGCCCAGTGCCGGGGAAAGAGAGAGCCTCTCCGAGCCTCGGTTTCCAAGTTCGGAACATCACAGAAGTAACACAGAGCCTTTGTAGGGAAGCCTGGAGAAGCAATGAGGACTGGGGGGGGGGGGGGTCTGTGCCCAGGAGAGGCCCTGCCGGGCCGGTCGTCGTCAGCCACCTTTGCTGTCACTTCTCTGTGAAGCAGGGTCTGGCTTTGTATTGCGTTTTGTTTCCTGGGTCTGCAGCAAACCCTTTCAGAGATCGGCTCCCCACGTCTCAAGATGCAGGGCGCCCCGCCCGGTCTCTGGGATTCAGGGCCCCCACAGCTGGACCTGCTCACCGGCGTTTGCACACGCGCCGAATTGGCAGAGCGCTCGGAATGTCGGCGTGGCTCAAATCTAGAACGGGCCGTGTCCCAGGGCGCGCTCCATGGAAAGGTACTCGTTCCCCAGGTAAGCAGGGAGGCCAGAGGTTCACAATGTGCACAAGCACATTCAAGGCCCTGAAAAGCCTGCGGTTGACGTAAAATAAATGCAGGTCTTGGCTTAAATTTCCTTCCCCCGGCGTTTGCCAGACTTCGCCCACCTTACAGGGTTGCAGTTTCGTTGTGGTGAGGGCGGGGCGCTCCATGAGCGAAGGCCAGGCCCTTCCCGCCTCGCATCGGGGCAGTTAGGTCTCCGCACCCTGGGACCCGTCACTCCCCCGTCTGTGGCACGTCTGGAGGTATCTGCACGGCTCAGGGCCGGGCCGGCCTGGGTCGTGCCTTTGTTGCTCAGATGTCTGTATTCCCTTTCCTTGTGAGGCCGGGTCTGGAAGATGACGATTGAATTAGACTCACAATTTCCGTCGTAAAGACACTTACTGTGTGTGCTTTGTATGAACCACTTTCCATCCTGGGTCTCATACCTAAAACCGTCATTCCGTGATCGCTAACATCGTTCTGTTTCTAAAAGTTAGGGTATCATGATTCTGTGCAGCAGCGTCTAACCATTTGGATTCCTGGGCCATTAGCAAAACTCCCTGCTTTCGCTCCAAATTCTCTCTGCTGCTTACTCATCCCTCTTAAGTCTCACCACTCAAGAAATTAGGTCCCTGGAGGAATGTGTATTGTCTAAAATTCTTGCTAGAGTATAAATGACTGATGGGGAAAAATATCAGAGAGCTGTGTGATGAGGAGCAAAGGACTTGAGTGAAGGAATAGCAGACGCCTGGGTAAGGGGAGAGGCCACTGGCATGCGAGAAGTGGACTTTGTGGGTCGCTTAAAACCAGTGAGTTCGCTTCATTTGGGGATGGAATTGTAAGAGGCAACTTAGCACTGGTACCTGGGAGCACAGAGTCAGGAGTGGCCACCTTGGCCATCTGTTACCTGATGCCTCAGTGCCTCATCTGTAAAATGGGGTGATACTTGTACCTAGCTCATAGGATTGCTGTGCGTAGTAACAGGGTTAATACCTACCAAGCACTTGGAACTAGACGTGGCTGTTTTGCAAGCCTCTTTGCTGTAGAAGAACAATCAGGAAATGCAGGGGAAACTCAGAAGAAAACAAAAGTCACCTTGACTCTGCCGCTGCTGACACCACATGTGTATCTTTGCACTTCTATTTTACCTGGTTGCTGTAGAAATAGGGTGCCGTGTGTGGTTGCACAGGCTGCGCACTGCACAGCTCTGGGTGCCATTCGGAGGTGAGGGTAAAACGGCTCCCCCTAGAGGACGTGTGCCAGTGGCAGCACTCCTCCTGCTGGCGTTCCCCTCCGTGTCTTAGCCGGCATGTTAATTTTCCCGCAGTTCATGGAGCCCACGTGAGGCCCTGCCCTGGGCACCACCGGGCTCTCCTGGGCCCTGCCGCCTTGGTCGCCTCCGGGCAGGGTCGGGGAGGGCAGAAGGGACTGGTGACGTCTCTGCCCAATTAGCCTCTGATTACAGGCTTAAAAGGCACAGAGGGGCAGGACTGAGAGGAGGCGGGAGGAAGAGGGGGCGTCTCAGCTGTTCACAGAGCAGTGAAGGGAGCATTCTGCTCGTAGGCCCTGCGGAAGTCTCCAGAAGCCGGCCTTCTCGCCGCCCATTCAGGCCGTGGCAAATACTAATCCCGCAAAGGGGCCCCGGAAGCCATCGGAAAGCCCTGTCTCCCTGTAATCAGAGCGCCAGTAACCTCCCGTCGCCCTGTGCCCCGCATCCCCGCCCGCGGCCGGGGCCCCACACCCGGCTGGCCGGCCTCGCCCCCCTTCTCCTCCTCGGCTTCACCCGCCCCTGCCCCTGGGCCGCCCTGCAAGGCTTCTGCCTCTGTCGCTGGTGCACTCCTGCCCTAGAGCGGGGGGCAGGGGTGTCGCGGGAGGTGGATCCCTGGCCGGCTCCAGGAGACGCGTTGGGCCCGTCCTGTGTCACTCATTGCACCTGTCCTTGGGCCGGGAATCTGCATTTTATGGCCGAGGCCCTGAGGCCGGGCACACATAAGCCACCTACTCTGGGGCGGAGGTGACAGACTGGGGTTTGGACCTTAGACCTCTCAACCGCCTGCCCTGCAAGCCCCGCCGGGAGAGCCGGTTCCCTGACTGTATGTGCACCCGGAATGTGGCATCAGAGTGTGTATTTTCTGCCCCAGCACGCCTGCTGCGGGAACGCCCCCATCATGCAGGGGTCTGGAGGACCCCCTGACGGAATGGAGGGCTCAGGGTCTAGGCCCCTTCTTCTCTCCATGCCTCAGTTTCCCCGGCGTTGTGGGGAGCCAGCAGCCACAGGGCCGCTGTGAACATTAACAGAGAGGGCAACTAGGAAGTCCCAGCGAACACTGGTGCCCTGTGACCAGGCCTCGGCTGGCTGTCTGGTGTCTGAAACGCTCCTGTGTCACACACCCGGACAGCCTCCCCTTCCCTCCCTTCCGTCCTCGTCAGTGGAGCCCCTCCCCCCGCCATCCTGGGCCACGCAGAAGTCGTGGTCTAATCACGTGGCCCTCAAGGCTAAAAATAGCACAGGGGCATCTTGGGGTCTCCCGGTGACCTTCATGGCTCCAGTCAAGTGTCCGTGGCCTTCCTAAGCTAATGAGCCCCAGCCTCTGACCCTTACACATCTGTATTTGGGTTCTAGGGGGCAGATGAGGTCCCGCTCCCTAAACAGCTGGGCAAGTGCCGTGGTCGGCTGCAGCCTCCCGTGGTCGGCTCCGCTGGGGGGCTGCTGCCTGGGGCCCCAGGATCTGGGTGTGTCCCGTGGTCGGCTCCGCTGGGGGGGCATGCCTGGGCCCCCAGGATCTGGGTGTGTCCCGTGGTCGGCTCCACTGGGGGGGTGCTGCCTGGGGCCCCAGGGTCCGGGGTCTGCAGCAGCCACAGCCACTGCACAGGGAGCAAGCACAGTCTGCTCTGGGGTCCCACAGAGAAGACACCCCAAGAGTGCAGGGCTCCCCTGCCCTTTCACTCAGTGCCCCTGGGCATCTTGCCACAGCAGGGCATGCCTGGCTCTTGCTGCCCCTTCTGGACGGGCAGATTCTTCCTGGGGAGGTGGCAGTCGCCCCGGGGTTGGTGATGAGGGCTGAGCTACGTTAGAGCCCAGTGAGCAGTCTGGGGGCACCGCACCAGCCCCCCGCTGTCCCAGTCTGGGGGCACCGCACCAGGCATGTCCTGTCCCCCGGTCCCAGAGGCCGTATGTCCACAGTCACGTGGGCGGGGTTTCTATGCCTCTTCCAGCCTCCAGTGGCTCCAGGCGTCCCTTGGCTTGTGGCCGCGTCCCTCCGCCTCTGCTTCTGCGCTTGCGTGGCCTTGTCCTCCTGTGTGTCTGTCTTCACGTGTCTTTTCTTAGGCCACCGTCACCAGTGTGACCTTATCTAACTAATTACAGCTGTGAACACCCTATATCCAGATAAGGGGCACGCTCTAAGGTTCGGGGTGGATGTGAGTTTTGGGGTGGCACTGTTCAACCACACGCATGCATTCATTCGATAGTATTTAGTTCCCATTTTTGCAGAGGAGGAGACTGAGGTTTAGACCAATAAAGCGGCCATTAGACCAAAGTGAAACGTTAAGCCCATCAGCCTGGACGTGTCCCGGGGCCCCAGGGGGAAGCATCTTTGTAGTCTGACCCCTAAAATGGAAGTTCTTGGAGATATCCACCACCAGCAAAGTGGACAAGGCCTTGGGTGGACAGAGGACGTGGCTTCTTTCTCAGCTGGGACCCGTGGAAGACAGACGGGGGCAGGACAGTCCTGGCACAGGGGGTGTCAAAGTAGTAAACTCCAGGGGCGCCCGGAGCGCTGGGCCATGAGCACCCACTTCAAGGGACTTCAAAGGTGTGATTTGAACCAGAGGGTAAGATGTACATCATCCCCACCACCACCACCGTCGTCATCATCGTCACCATCATCATCGTTACCATCATCATCACCACCGTCATCATCACCATCACCATCGTCATCATCGTCATCATCACCATCGTCATCATCACCACCACCGTCGTCATCATCGTCACCATCATCATCATCACCATTATCATCGTCACCATCGTTATCATCATCACCACCATCACCATCGTCATTGTCATCATCACCATCGTCATCATCGTCACCATCACCATCGTCATCGTCATCATCGTTATCATCATCACCATCGTCATCATCATCATCATCACCATCGTCATCATCATCACCATCACCATCGTCATTGTCATCACCATTGTCATCATTGTCACCATCGTCATCGTCACCATCACCATTGTCATCGTCACCATCGTTATCATCATCACCATCATCATCACCATCACCATCGTCATCACCATCACCATCGTCATTGTCATCCCCATTGTCATCATCGTCACCATCGTCATCACCATCACCATCGTCATCATTGTCATCATCACCATTGTCATCATCGTCACCATCATCATCACCATCACTGTCGTCATCATCGTCATCATCACCATCGTCATCATCACCACCACCGTCGTCATCATCGTCACCATCATCATCATCACCATTATCATCGTCACCATCGTTATCATCATCACCACCATCACCATCGTCATTGTCATCATCACCATCGTCATCATCGTCACCATCACCATCGTCATCGTCATCATCGTTATCATCATCACCATCGTCATCATCATCATCATCACCATCGTCATCATCATCACCATCACCATCGTCATTGTCATCACCATTGTCATCATTGTCACCATCGTCATCGTCACCATCACCATTGTCATCGTCACCATCGTTATCATCATCACCATCATCATCACCATCACCATCGTCATCACCATCACCATCGTCATCACCATCACCATCGTCATCATTGTCATCATCACCATTGTCATCATCGTCACCATCGTTATCATCATCACCATCATCATCATCATCACCATCACTGTCGTCATCGTCATCATCACCATTGTCATCATCATCACCATCATCATCGTCACCATCATCATCATCACCATCGTCATCATCACCATCATCATCATCGTCACCACCACACATCGCACAGCAGGAGGGAAATCGCTGGCAGCGCGAGCCCCGGGATCCGGCTGCCCGTGATGGAGCAGAGGGCACCCCTCTCCTCACGGGCCCCTCTTGTCCACACCTCCAGGGGACACAGCTCCTGCCTCACAGGCGTGTTACGTAGATCCGCGTCCACCGCCATGTTCTCCCAGGCAAGTTACTGGATCTCTCTGTCCCCTCGTTTCTTCATCTGTGAGGTGGGGAAACCAGGGGCCTCCCTTCTGGGGATGGGGCTGGTGTCATATACACGGGCCCAGAGCACACTGAGCGGGTACGGCTTATTGGAGCCCCGGACCCTGGAGCACACGGCCTCGTGGCGAGCATTTCTACCGTGTGAGCTCGTCGGTGGTCATGCAGTAAGCGTCGGCCGTGGCCTGGGTCCGGGTAGCCACTGAGGGCCCTTGACACAGACCAGGGCTCTCGCTGCCCTGGCCTCACAGCACCTGAGACGGGGGCAGAGAGGTCGGATCCTCCCGTTGACCCGGTGTGGGAGCTGAGGCTCGGGGAGGGGCGTGCGGCAGGGGTGCTCCTTCTCTCCGGGGCTCCTCCACGTGCCATCTGTAAAGTGGGTGTAAGAACAATACCCACACCCTGGGCCCCGTGTGCAAATCCACGAGGCTGGTTTGCGCAAAACCACACGTGCACAATGGTGCTGGCACACGCTCCACGCTCAGCCACGGGGCCGGCTCGCAGCTGTTATGGGGCGGCCCCTAATCCAGCCTCACCCAGGACCAGGGCCACTGGCATCCACGGGGGCGAGTGGGGGTCCGACGCCCCTGCAGTGTGGCCCAAACCCGGGAACTGCAGTCTTTCTCGGCAAAACCCAGGTTCAGAAGTTCGAGCCTGCGGGGCTCCAGAATGAGAGCAGAGGCCACTGAACTCTGCAGCCTCTGGCCTCCTGGCCCCGCCCCCAACAGCAGCAGATGCCTCCTCCCGTCAGAGGGGCCAGCCTGGTCCAGAATATTCTACACTGGCCAGTCAGTGCCATGTCAGTGAGGAGACCTTTGTCCCCTGGAAGCCGCCTCTTTTCTTCTGCACACTCACGGCCACACATGGCAGCGCTTCGTGGTAACGGCGGGGTCGTCCTGTCCGCTCTGTTCCAGAAAGTGCTGTCGACCCTTAATGGTACACGTGAGCATTCCTGTCTGTGCACGTGTTCACGCAGCACCTACCAAGCACCTACTGTGTACCCGACTCTGCTCCGGACGGACCCTGCGGATACAGCAGCCAACAGCCAGGGCTAGGTCCCATCTACTCTCCGTAGGGGTGAAGACCCCACTTGTGTGGGCGCCCCGAAAAAGAACATTCTGGGCACGCCAAGGGGGCTCAGCTAGTTAAGCCTTCGACTTCGGCTCAGGTCTCAGTCTCACAGTTCGTGAGTTCCAACCCCGCGTCGGGCTCTGTGCTGACAGCTCGGAGCCTGGAGCTGCTTCAGATTCTGTGTCTCCCTCTCTCTCTGCTCCTCCCCTGTCATGCTCTGTCTCTCTCTCTCAAAAATAAACATTAAAAAAAAGTTTCTTTTTAAATTTTTTTGCTTTTGAATGAACATCCTTCTAAAAATGAGGCACAGGGCCCCCCAGGGTACCCGGGCTGTGATGGACGGAGCTCTCTGCGCGGCGCTCGCGGGAAGATGCAGAGTTCCACTCAGCGGTCAGGCCGTCTGAGGCTCCCGGTGGCCGGGGCGGGTGGCGAGTCGCCCACAGCGTGTGGTGGCTTCCGGCCGGCGTCCCCAGCTCTGGGGACGTGGAGACCNGCACTTCCGCGGCCACCCTCCCGCGTGCCTGTGGCGCACCGAGGGTCGCTGCCCCCTCCGCCACGTTGCCGGCGTTTCATGAGACTTGTCAGACAACCTCAGAGTCAAGGGCAGCCACCCGTGTGGGGCAGCCGGCCGCCTCCCCGCCTCCCAGCCCACATTCCAAAGGAAGGAGGTCTCTCTCCCCGAGGTGATTTATTGCCTGAGCAATTTGTAACGAATTAGCCTACGTGCAGTGATTAGAAGCTTGCAGAATAATTACAGGTAATTGCCTCTTGACACAGGGAGCCATTCCACTGACCAGCTCAGAATGCCCTCCAAACCCGCAGCAGTGGCCGCGGGAGCCCTTGCGAGGCCGGGGGGGTGGGGGTCGCTATGTCCCAGTTGACACTCTCGGGTGAGGTCCTGCCGGGCACGACCGAGGGGGTGGGTGCCAGGTGGGGGCAGCGACTCCGGCCCTCCTCAGTTGGTTCCAAACACAGTCCCCCCCCCTGCCTTCTGAAAACAGCTCGCCCGGTCTGGGCCCATCCACAAAGGTGGGCTGCCTGCCGGCCGTGGGTCCGCACGGACAGTGGACCCGGAACCCTTCAGGCAGCCGGAGCCCAGTGCTCACGGCCGCCCCGCACCCCAGCCTCGCCGGGCACGGCCGCGCCTCCACTCACAGCCCCACTTCCCGCACAGCCCAGAGTTTGTCTTGGGGAAGGGGAGGCCGGCTGTGCCCCGGGAGAAGAGAGACCACCTTCAGGACACTGCCCCCCGTCCACAGCCCGCTCCACACGCACGGGCCGTGGGAGCGTCGCCCCGTGGGGAGCGTGCTGGGGTGCCGGGGCCCAGGACTGGCACTTGCCATCAGCATTCTGGCTCCTTCTTGGGCTGAGGCTGCCCCCGAGGGCTCCAGCCGCCAGTCTGTGTGCCGCGGAGGCACCTGTCGGAGGCCGCCATGGGGGTGTTGGGGGGAACCGCGCTCGGGCCCATGGCGTCTGATGCAAACTCCGTGTTCCCGGCCGACTTCTGCTTGCTCTCTAGACGGGCCTTAACGCCGGGGTCTGGGCAGCACCTGTGGCAAAGGCCAAGCTGCTTTTGTAGAAACCATTCGAAATGGGTGGTTTTTCCCTCTTTCCTGCAGTGCTGGACTCAGCCCTGCACGGGGGGGGGGGGGGGGGGCTGGCCCTCTCCCCTCCCCTCGCCCATCGACTGCATCGATCTATAAACACGTCAGGACAGTTGTAAAAGAGATAGATTTTGTTCCACAGCAATATCCCTCTCGATCTGTCGCCAGAAAATTCACGACTGGCTTTTGTGGCCGGGTTCCCGGGCCATGCGTCCAGCACCACATGACCCGGGGCCGAGGGCACGGCTCACAGCCAGACTGGCCGGCTCAGATCCTGGCTCTGCCCCTCGCTGGCTCCGTGGCCTGGAGCAAATCACTTACCATCTCTGTGCCTCAATTTCCCTCCCAGTAAAAGGAGAATAAAAAGCAGAATGTTTGTAAGTGGGGTTTGCAATGCTCGGTGGAGAGCAAGCCCTCAGTGATTTTCACTGGTTGTTGTTGGTTAGATAGTGAGGTTTCATGAGCGTGCGAGAGCCCGTGCACACTGGGAGCCCCTGGAGGCGGGCAGGCCGCGCGGGGAGAGGGTGAGGCAGGTAGGGACGGGGACGGGGCAGAGTTTCCGAGTACGGATCTTGTAAGCTCAGAACCATGTAAATGCATTTCCTGTTAACAGTTATAAGAACATTTAAAGCCTCTGGTACATGAAGTCGGCTCTAGGTTGAGGCCGATTTATGTGTTTCCTATCGAAGGAGATGCACTCGGGGGAGCGCACATCTCACACGTACCGCTCGGTGGATTTCTGCACAGTGTGCACACACCCATGTGAGCGTGGCCCGGACTGGCATTTCCGGCCCCAGCAGCACCCTGTGCCCCTCCGGTCGATACCGCCCCCTTCCTCGGTGAGGAAGCTTCTCTCTGATTTTACCACGTGGATTAGGCTCCTTTTGCTCAGCAGCACATCCGTCAGAACCGCTCCTCCCACTGTTGTGTTATTAGAGGCTGCACAGGCTTTAAAGGACCTTTGTTGGGGGAGGGTCTGTAATAATTGTTTGACTCTTAATATTTCATCCTATGAAACTCATAAGGGGCACATATTTTTAACTGTGTTTTAATGTTTATTTATTTTTGAGAGAGAGAGAGAGAGAGAGACAGAGCACGAGCAGGGGAGGGGCAGAGAGAGAGGAAGACACGGAATCCGAAGCAGCTCCAGGCTCTGAGCTGTCAGCACAGAGCCCGACGCGGGGCTCGAACCCACGAACCGTGAGATCATGACCTGAGCCGATGTCGGCCACTTCACCGGCTGAGCCCCCCAGGTGCCCCTAAGGGAAACATATTTTTAAAATTTGACTTCTTGGTGCCAGGAAAACAGCTGGACTCTTTCGTGTGGCCCTTGTGATGCTGAGTCCCTGGGTTGTCGTGAATAAGCGTATTCACAGCCCAGCTCAGAGACGCTCCCAGATGGACTGGGAGGTAAGAACGCGGCACCAAAGCCAAAACACGCTGGCGAACNCGGGGGTGGGGGGGGGAGAGCAGACAACCATCGGCCGCGGCGGGGGGCAGGGCCAGACCTGCAGGCAGAGCGCCATCTACACCTGTGTACCTAGCGCCTATGCCGCGTGTACCGCCGTGGTCAGGTCCCAGGGTCCCCGCGGTAAGCAGGCTGTCACTGGACGGCGAGCGTGGGCACCAGGCTGATGCGGTGACTGCTCCTGACACAGTGTCAAACCCTGCAGCTGGCCCTGTCTAACGGGCCCTCAGCTTGCCCTAAAGTCCCTCTTCTCCTCTCTCTGCGTCTCCAACAAACGCTCAGTCAGTTCCATGGTCCTACTCGTCAGGCTTCCTGGAGAGACAGAACCGGCAGGATCGATCCACACCTACCTCTCATCACTGTCTTTATCTCGAAGATTCAGTCATTCACTCATTCAAAGGAGTTGGGCCACGTGACTGAGGAGGCTGTCCGAGTCCAAAATCTGCAGGCCAGGCCAGCAGACTGGACACCCAGCGAAGAGCTGATGCTCCAGCTTGAGTGTGAAGGCTGTCCGTGGCAAAATTCCCTCCTGCCTGGGGGAAGTGAGTCTTCGCTATTAAGATCTTCACCTGATTAGACGAGGCCCACCCACACAGTGAAGAGTAATCTGCTTTAGTCAAAGTCTACTGAATTCAATGTCAGCTTTACAGACGGCTCCGTGGAGCCCCAGAGATCCCATAAAAGGCAGGGTGGGAGTCAGGGGGACAAACTTAGGGCCCCGCATCCCTCTGAGAGCAGTTCTGGTCCCTACACAGCCCCCCCCAAGCCTCTGCTTAAGCCACAGCCCACATGTAAGGGAGCCCCGGATGGCTTTGCTCCCCAGCCTTGCCTGTGAAATGTGTCCGGACGGCTGCTGTCACGGCCTCACACTTAAAAGTCACTTAACACTCGGGGACATTCTCCAACCACTGGGTTTCCCCAGTTCCCTCTGCTCCTCCCCGCCCCCCCCCCAGCTGGGGACTTGGTGCCTGGCTTCTGTCTATGCCTTTAGCTCCCCAGGACCTGAAGAAGGGTTTCCTTCAGGCCGCGGTGCCCCACGGACCCCCGGTGGACGCTCCCACTTTCCCACCCGCCGTCCCCATGGCCCCCGGCCTCACCCCTGGGCGTGCAGGGAGGGGGCGTGTGAGGCGAGGCCTGCGACGTGAAGCCACGTGGAGGTGACAGTCACCCCCGTGCAGACTGCCCGCCTGGCACGGAGCCCACTGACCCCAGGGACCTGGAGGAAGGGCTCCCTTCGTGGGAAGGTGTGTGCGCCCGCGTGGCCTGGGGAGGGAGGCACGGAGGCCTCACCTGGGGGCAGGTGTGGTGAGTGAGGGTCTTACGGGCAGGTTCCCCCAGCTCTTGTTGCAGGTTTGTGCGTCCACAGCTGTAGCGTCTATATGTCCTTCCGTCTAGATCTGTACATAGGTTTTCACACTCTGAACACGCCCAGAAAGGGATACCGTCAGAGCCAGAGCCCCCCACATATCGCTGTCCCGCGTCCCAGCATCAGAGGCGAGTGTCCGAGTGTGGAGCGCAGTACACGCGGGCCACACGCAGGTACCGTCGCGCGGGGCTGTGTTCACCCCGCTGCTCGCGAACGCTGTCTGGGTAGCGATGCCCCAGCCCTGCTCTCTGCGGGTCTCCTGCAGCGACGACCACAGTGGGGACGGGCACCCCTGTCCCCGTTCTGGGGGACACGCGGACCCTGGCTGGTGGCACTGTACCGGGGTGGGATGGCTGGGTCTGGGCACACGCGGCTCGGGGACAGGGCACTGCTTGGAAAGCGTGTGTCGTGTCCTTGTTGGCATTCACGGGGCAGGAGCTGCGCGCAGGCGGGTGAACGTGGCCGGGCTCACCCTCCTGAGTCTGGGGGGCCGGGGCCGGTCTCAGGAAGTCAGACTGCCGTCTCCAGCCCTGAACTTTTAACCAGCTCGGTGCGCGGGGACAGACTCCCTGGCCCCACGCAGAGGGGATGCCCGGGTCACTGCGACTCTGAAGGCCCTGATCCGTATCTTACATTCACAGCTTCCTCTCATGAACGGGTCAGTCTCTGAGCACACAGCTCTTTTGTAGAGAAGAAAGTATTTTTAGCACACCCGGGATCAAATTCTGGCGCGGTGACCTCGTGGCCGCGTGGCCCTGGACAACATCGTGAGAGCGGATAAATGCGTAAACCACACACCGAGAGGCTTAGCGCAACGTCTCCTTTTGACAGTCTCCTCAGATCCCCAAATGAAGAAATCCTACTTACGATTAAGGGACCGTTCCCGGACCGTGGGAAGCAAGCCAAGATCTGTCATCCCTTCCGTGGGATTTATTTGGGAGGACGGTGCCCGTAGGAGCCTCACATTAATACCGGAGCACAGCACGAGCACAGCAGAGCCGGGGTTACCGGGGTTAAACGTGCCTCCCACGTTTGTGTGTTTCGGTGGCCCAAGGCCATCTCCCTTCTCCCTCACAAAAGAATTAATATTTAATCAGATTTAAAAAAACATAAGCAAGACACAGTAGAGTTTATTGTAGAGAAATGAGTTCTGCAGGTAACTTCCACGAGTGAGCCTTAAAGCTCGATCCCCCGCCCGGCGATGCGGGCGTCCTGTCCACCGCTCAGGCATGGGCGCGAAGGGGCCAGGCGGGGGGGGGGCGGCCAGAGGGGAGAAGGAACAAGTGGCGGAGACGAGCCGGCCATGCACGTGGGACGCCAGTCACTAAGGGGATGCACAGCCGCCAGCCTGGCCGGCTGTGCGCTTGGAGGTGGGGAGGGTCAGCGGGGAAGGGAGCGGACACCAGACCAGCGAGGCCCGGACGCGTGTCCTAGGGGCGTGGACGTGGCCTGGGGGCGCTGGGGAGCCCCTGGAGATGGTGGGGCAGGACGCGAGCGCACCGGGCCTCGGACCCCGCCCTGCCGTCTTCAGACACGATGTCACACGGGGCGTGTCCCTCCAGGTGGAGCCGTCCCTGATGGAGTGGCCGCTCAGGGCGCCTGCCGGGGTCTCCTGTTTTACCCCGCTTCCCGCTTCCCCGGGGCTCCCGAAGGCCCGCTGTCCCTGCTCAGACCGCCCGGAGCCTGCCACGCAGCTGGGCCCCACGGGGATGGCCACGCTCGTGGCCACTTGTCTTGTGCCGGGCGCCGTGGCCCGTCGGTGAAGGCAGGACTGGACATTCTCCAGCGAGAGGCCGAGGACACGAAGCTCCAAGGGGCGAGGGAGCTTGGCACACCCTCCGCAGGGCGGCGGCCGAGGTTAGCGTGGACGCGCCCTCTGGACCCGGGCACCGTGGTGCCTCCCCTCCCCGTGGTGGGGGTGACAGCTGTGGGTGCGGGCCTGGGCGTGACCGCCACCTGTGATTCGGGTGGGGCCCGGTGAGCCTTTGCGCCTCGGTGAAGGTGGTGGGTCCGTCTGGGGTCAGGCGTCCTTCCCGCGGACGTGTGGCAGCAGGAGGGCATGTGGCCCACACCCTCCGGGCCCGGACAGGGCTCCCGGCTGCAGTGGACGTAGGCCCGACGAGGCTTCGGGAGCTGCCGTGAGTGGCAGGGAGGCTGAGCGGGTGGGCCCGCTCTGGCCTGCCCAGGTCCCCGGGGAGGGGACCCCTCCCAGCCAGCCCTGCCGCACGAACGTCCCCCGTGTCCTGAGGAACGTCGCCTCCTCCCGCTGTCGGCTCTGCTTACGGGGAAGCCCCAGCTCCGTTCTGCCTCTTCCAGCTCCCCGGGGGCCCCGGATAGCGGCCGTGTCCCTGTGGCGTCTGCCGCCGTCCCCACCTAGCCTCACCTCCGTGTCTGCGTCTTCTTGTAAGGACCCTGTGATCGGGGGTCTCAGGCTCATACCTCTTCAGGCCGTTTGCAGGTGAGGTCACATTCATGGGGACCAGGACTTAGGACTCGGCACTGTCTTCTGGGGGACACGACTCCACCCACTAACGCGGTCCTGGGGAGGCTGTGACGGCGTGTGGAGCCTCAGGGCCCCACTGACACCGCCTCACCGTGTGGCCCCAGACCCCTGGCCGCCCTCTGTGGGTGCTCACGCTCCTGGAGTCTGAGACAAGGAGCTCGGACCAGGCTCGGCTCGGGGTTCCCTCCCGACGCCCATCCACACCCCTTGCAGAGTGTTTGCGGCATGCCTGGGCCCCACCGCCCCAGCCCCTGTGAGTGGGACGGCCTGGAGCTGGGGGCCGCGGTCCCGTGTGAGTCGGAGTGTGAGTCTCCCAGGGGGACTGGACCTCTGCACTGCTCCTCTCTGGAACCATCTTCCCGCTCAGATTCCGTGGCTCGAGCACATCCCTTCAGGGCAGGCGGTGGGTGCCCATCCCAAGGCCGCATAACTGTGCCCGGGGCCCTCAGTCCAAAGACCCTGCAGGGGACGCCGGGCTCTCACCAGGAGCCACACGTCATCAGGGATTTTCACTGTGACCCAAGAGTAAAAGTTTGCTTCAATTTCAATTCTGGGGGTGAAAGCCGCCCAAAGGATGTGAGACACATTTCTTAAAGTGAACAGACTGTAGCTAATATCTTTCTGGTCTTCAGACCTGGGGCGTCACGGGGCCGCTCGGGTACGGAGGGCGTTTGGCCCCTACAGTGAGGTGCTGGTGGCTGGCCCCAAACATGCTGATCCTGAGAAAGCGTATTTTCCATCTTTCTGCAAGTTTAGAATTTTCTTATTATAAGCATTGAGAGGTCACAGTAGTAAGCAGTGTCCAAGAAGGGGTAGTCTGAAGGAGCGCCTGTGCGGACGACAGCCCCCGAGGGCTCGGCCGTGCGGCGGGCACTGGCTCCCGGAGCCACATCTGCTTCGGCTCTGCCACCAGTCTGTCTTCCCCGAGTCAGGCCCTCGTGATGGATGGAGCCCCGTGTGTCCCCGTCAGTCATCAGACCCGCGGCCGCACGGCGACTCCCGCTGGGCCACCCTGCGGCTCCGGGTAAGTTGCCGCGTCGGGCTCTCCACCAACACCACGTGGAAAAACAGTTTGCAGCGGAGCCAGTTGCTTGGCGGGCGCTTCGGTGGACATCTGAACGAGCCCATTGGGTGGAGGAGACACATAGAGGCACGTGGAGACTCCACGCCCCTGCCGTGACGCCCGCTGCGCTCCTCGGCGCATTGAGGTCCTCACGTCAGCAGAGCTTCTGACGCCCTCCGTCTCCCAGGACACCTGCGGGTTTGCGTTAATGAGATAGGCAAGCCCTTCCACGCCTCCCGCAGATTCCGGCGTCGAAGCCCTAACCTCGAACACGGTGGCACTTGGAGGCGGGGCCTTTGCGAGGTGATCGGGGTCAGATGAGGTCACGAGGGGCCAGTGTCCTTATACAGAGTGGGGGAGGCACCACAGAGCTCTGAGCACACACAGCAGGAAGATGGCTCCCCCGGCCCACGGTGCTGCTGGCCCCTCCAGCGCGGACTCCCAGCTGCCACGACTGCCACGACAGAAGTGTCTGGGGCAGCCCCCCGTCTCGGAGCTTTGTTACAGCAGCACAGCACGACACCGCTGGCTGAGTCGGCTGAGCGGCTGCCTTCACTCAGGTCACGATCTCAGGGTTCGTGGGTTCGACTCCCTGCGTCGGGCTCTGTGCTGACAGCTCAGAGCCTGGAGCTGCTTCGGATTCTGTGTCTCCCTCTCTCTCTGACCCTCCCCTGCTCATGCTCTGTCTCTCTGTCTCAAAAATAAATAAATGTAAAAAAAAAATTTTTAAATAAAACAAAACTCAGTCGAGGATGGGGGGGTGGTGCTGTGACGCATCTGTCACCACATCCACCACCAGAGCCGATTGGGCTGATCGGGCTGGCTGTGCGGGGGCCCCTCTGTCCCTGCTCCGTGCCCCCCTCCTGAAGCTGTGTGCGCCATCGGCGGGCACAGGCTTCTGCGACAGAGGAGGGCCGTTCGAGGGTCAGGCGCGCCCACATAGCCGCGCTCCCACAAGAAGCTCCAGACCAGCTCTCGGGATGGGTTCGTAGAACGCGGCGCAGTCAGGACCCCGTGGCCCCACATGTACCGATGCAGCGCTGCGCGTGGCCGTCCGCCTTTCAAGAACTGAAAAGAAAAATCAAATCAAATAAAAATGAAATGGAATAAAACAAAACCCGTTGAGCATGTGAGCCGCCGCGCCCGGACTGGCTGCCCGGCGGGGCTGACGGGACGTGTACCACGGCGCCCCCACTGCTGGGCCCGCCCAGGGGAGCTGATCCCCCGGATCCTGCCGACCACGCACGGGCGTTTTTGCAGAGCTCGCCAAGTGATGCCACTGTGTCAGAGCAGGGGACCAGCACGCCCTTCCGTACGGACGCGTGCTGTGTGCATCCCCTGCATCCGTCCCTCCTTGTCCGATGAGCTCGCGGGGGAGCCCGGAGCACACAGTCCGGGGCTCCCCAGTTAGGCCCCCACCCCGCCCCCGGCCAGGCTCAGAGGTGAGGAAGGATGGGGACACTACGCTGGAGGCACTTCCTGTCTCCGTGGGGCTTGAATCCGGACAGACGTGGCCCTGGAGCTGCCGCGTGAGAGGAGAAGAGGCCTGAGCCTGGACCAGGATGGATGGGACACATGCGAGAGGAGAGGCCGTGTGGCTGACCCGTCTCAGCCCCTGGGGGCCCAGCCGTCCCTCAAGGGGCCCCTGTCCAGGGCTGTCAGTTATGTGAGCCGGGCGACTGCAGGCCTNCTAAGTGAAAGTCGGACGCTTAACCGACTAAGCCACCCAGGCGCCCCGTCGCTTGCGATGGCTTTCTAATGGGTTCGCTCTTTGTCTACAGCAAAGGAGAAGGAAGTTCAGAGTCTCCTTACCTTTCCAAGTCCGTACAGCCGGTTAGTGGCGGAGTCCTGGGAGCCTCTTTTCTGGGAGTAATTCACAACATTTTAACAAAAGAACTCAGCTACCAAACATCAAAGGGGGACATGGTGTAGGGCTGGCAAGTCCTGGCCCTGGAGTCCACCAGCTGGGGTCTGCTCTGACCCTCGGGCTCCTTCTTGTCAGGGCAGGAGGACTACACGGCTTACAGCTCCAATCCCCGGAGGGCGGCCTTCTTCACAGGACGCCGAGTCTTGCTCCACGGAGAGATGCCTTCGTAGTTGTCGGATCAGCGGGTGCACGAGTGCGCTCGGGTTTATTAAGACGGCGCTGAGGCTATTTCAGCTTCCGATGATGGGTTTCCAAACAAAGGAGGCGGCGAGATGTGCTGAAAAGGACACAGACTCTGGAGTCAGAGGCACCCAGCTGAGTCCTCACGGTGCCTTCAGGCAAATTAAATCTGTCCCTGAGCCTTAGTGTCCCTGTCAGTTAAATGGGTTTGTAGCCCTCACCTTGGAAAGCTAGGAAGAGCTTCAAAGTAGATCACAAAGGGTGTGTAGTAAGTGCCCCATCAATAGTATTTACTGTTATTTTTTTATATTTGTTTATTTTTGAAAGAGAGAGAGAGAGAGAGAGGGAACAGGGGAGGAGCGAAGAGAGAGGGAGACACAGAATCCAAAGCAGGATCCAGGCTCTGAGCTGTCAGCACGGAGCCCGAAGTGGGGCTCGAACCCACGAACCGTGAGATCATGACCTGAGCCGACGTCGGACGCTTAACTGACTGAGCCACCCAGGCGCCCCTTTACTGTTATTTGTTAAATAATGTTTTCTAAGCACAGGGCTTCATAAATCAGAGCACCAAAATCAAATATTAGTTTTTGTCCTTAGCAGTAGTAGCTGCTTTTGTTATCTGTGTTTTATCTATTGTTTTGCACCCCATATATGTACACGTGATGGGCTGAAAAATGTCCCCCCCAGATATCCACATCAAATCCCCGGAACCTATGGAGGAGTCCAGAAATAGAAAGGGAAGTTGGTTTCTGGAGGCATTCTTTGAGCCCTGGAGCAAGCCATGCCTGAAACCCCAAACTACCACTGGGTTGTTTTGTTGTATAAACCCAGTAAGTTCCTTTTACAGGGGAGCAAGATAAGAGTGTCGTTATTACCCCCAGTGCGGAAAGATAGATCTGGGAGCGCAGGCTGGGCGCCCGATGTGGGTTCTGAGGCGCTCGCACCTCTCCCTCGCCCACCTGGCTAACGCTGGTGTGTCCTGGGTGCACCCCGAAGGAGGGTCGGCAGCAGAGCCCCTCTTTGCAGGACGCTGGCCTGAAGCCTTGGGGTGCGGGCAGGGCAGGCGTTGCCCTCCAATCAGATAAGGCGCTGAGGGTGGCGGACGCCCCCCTCCCCCCGCCCATCACGGGCATGTCAGGTTGGGTTTCACGGACCGGACACATTTAAAACAGTGCAGTCTCCGTGCGGGGTCGGGGGGCAGGGGCTGGTGGGAGATTTATCACCTTAATAGTGGCTTGGACAGGCCTTGGAGTGCGATGTCATGGGTCCCCGGGGGAGGGGGGCGGCTGGTCTGAAACATAACTTGGGGAGGAGCAGCTACGGGACAGCTGGGCCCACGTCGGTGGAGGAGGGGGAGCTGGCACTTCTCGAGGCACCGGGAGAAGCGTGTTACGTGTGCTAACCCGTCCCTCCCCAGCAGCCCTAAGTGGCTGGCACTTCCTGCCTGGCTTGCCAGTGGGGAAACCAGGGCACAGAGAGGTGAAGTCACTTACCCCAGGCCACGCAGCTACTTGGTGGCAGAGCTGGGACAGGACCGAGGCCCTGCTGCCCTCTGAGCCAGTCCTGAACCGATCACAGGAAGGCCCCGGCGCCCCTGCTGGCGGCTCCCAGGCCTGCCTAACCGCCCGCCCGGCATCGTCTTCATTTCCCTGGGGCAGCCTTGTCGGGGAGCAGGCTGTGGAGTCGGAGAGGCCCGGGTTCGAATCCTCCCCTAGCTCTCTCCACCCCCAGCTAGCTGTGTTTCCTTGAGTAAGTGAACGTGCCTCTCTGAACCTTAGAGCCCACCTGGAGAGAATGGAGACAGGGTGAAAACCTAACACACATGGAAAACTAGCTCGGAAAACTCACCGGCCACGTTCAGCTCTGGGGACACTGGCCTCCACTGTGCAGGGCACGAGTCAGGAGGAGGGGACCTCAGTCCAGGCTGCCTCTGCCACCAGGTGACCTTGGACATCTCACTCCTGGTTTCTGAGGCCTCAGTTTCCCCACATCCATTGGACAAGGTAGCAGTCACGTGGCTCCCTGTGGGGGATGGGACAGGGATCCAATGTAACATTAAAAAAAATTTTTTTTAAGTTTATTTATTTTTGAGAGAGACAGAGAGGCAGAGCATGAGCAGGGGAGGCACAGAGAGAGAGGGAGACACAGAATCCAAAGCAGCTCCAGGCTCTGAGCTGTCAGCACAGAGCCCGACATGGGGCTCGAGCCCACGAACTGCGAGATCATGACCTGAGCCGAAGTTGGACGCTTAACTGACTAAGCCCCCCAGGCGCCCCCCGCAATGTGCCATTTTTAATTAGGGGTTGAGTTGCATCTCCCAAATGATGTTGAAGGTCTGACCCTGGTGACTATGAACATGACCTTGTCTGGAGATAAGGCCTTGCAGAAGGAAACCAAGTTAAGGTGAGACCTCAGGGTGCACCTGCTGTACGGATATGACCGGGGTCCTTATCAAAAGGGGACTGTGGACACAGACGCCCCCAGGGAGAGGCCGTGTGTGGACGCGGCGGCAGAGGTGGGGCGATGCGTCTAAGACCCGGGTGCCTGCACACCAGCAGGAGCGGGGTGGGGGGGGAGGGGAGGCCTCAGAAGGAGCCCACCTGCCCGCACCCTGATCTCGGACTCCGGCCTCCAGTGAGCTCCTGTTGCGTCGGCCGCCCGGCTGTGGGCTGGGTCACGGCGGCCCCAGGACGCACACACCAGGCGGCCCCAACGTGAGGGGCCCCCTCCTCACCCACAGATCCCGCGCCGTCCAGAGTGACCGCCTTAGAGGCAAATCCAGCTCCACCGCTTATTGCTGGAAACCTTCCAGCAGCTTCCGTGCATAGTTTGAGAAAATTCCAAAACCCTCCCTGGGCCTCCAGGGCCCTACATTATCTTGCCTCATCATCTCTCTGACCCCACTTGACCCCCTTGCTGCTCCACAAACACTTCAAGTGCACGCCTACCCCTGGGCCTTTGCACTGCTCTTCCTCTTCTTCAAGAACCCCTGTTTTCCGCACCCACATCTTCTGCAGCTGTCATCAGCACGACCCCCCATGAGTGTCCCGTCTCAAATATCCCTCTTCCTCCTTTATTCTCTGCCCCACATCCCTGCTCTCTCTGTCTTCGAAGTGTTTTATCACCACGTGGCATGTTTATTTACACATTTATTCTTGGGTTTGTTTACCGTCTGACTCCCTCCCTGGCCAGGCCTCAGTAGCCTATGGTTCTTGCTGCACGCGTAGCTCTGAGAACAGGGCGGGTGGTGACCAGGACCAAGTTCTCCTGAGGGTGTGGGGTGGGGGTGGGGGGCCAGTGCTGAGACTCGAGCCCCTGCCCTTCCCAGCTCCGCGCTTCCCCAGGCCACCCCGGCCGGGTGATGGTGCTTATGCACTTGCTCAGAGCTCAGAAGAAAGGGGAAAGCTCGCTGTAAAGGTTGGAATGTTGCTCCCCGAAAAGAGAGGTCCACATCGTCGTCCCCAGAGCCTGTGACTGTGACCTTATTGGGAAATCGGGTCTTTCCAGATGTGATGAGCCGAGGGGTCGTGGGATGGGATCAGCCTGGAGAACCCGCCAGGCCCTAAACCCAGAGACGGGTTTCTTATAAGAGATGCAGTGGAGAGACACCCACGGGGAGAGACAATGTGAGGACAGAGGCAGCGACGGGGGGACGTGGCCACAGCCTGGAGCCCCCAGGAGCTGGGAGAGGCAGGAAGGACCCTCCCCGGAGCCTCTGGAGGGAACGTGGTGACCTTGGTGACACCCTGACTGTGGACTCTGGTCTCCGGAACAGCGAGGGAACGAATTCCTGCCGTTTGCAGACCCGCGTTGTTGGCCACTGGGCCCCGGACGTGCATCTCACCCACTTAGGCCCGAGGTCCGGCCGTCTCTGAGCCGCACTGCGGTTTGTGAGCTGCGTGCGCGGCTGGAAGTTGGCTCATCGTCTGCCGTCTGCAAGAAGCAAGGGAGTCGCTGAGGAATCGGCCAGCGTCGCATTCCTGCAGTGGAGGGCAGGCAGAGTTGAAGGGTTGAGATGGGGAACAGATTTCCTTGTAATCGAATCCAGAAGCCGCCTCGTAAACCTTATTCCGAGAGACCCTCCGGGTCCCAAGAGCGGGCAGNGTGATTCCAGCTGCGGAGCGTGGGGGCAGGTTCAGGAGTGTCCCTTGAGCCGCTGTGGTCTGTGTGGGGACAGGGGGAACAGCTGCCCACGTCGTCCCCACCAGCCCGCGGCTCTGGGGCGGCCCCTGGGTGCTGAGCGCATCGGAGGCTCCGCCGGAAGCTCGTCTGTGCGCCTTCGGCAGGAAGGCCCAGCAGGGAGCCACGGGAGCAGGTGCAGACGGGGTGTGGCTGTGAACCTGCTTCCCGGCCCGACTGTGCACAGCGGGGCTGCTGGCCCGTGAGACTTGGGCAGGGGTGCCAGGGGCGCCACCTGGGGATGGAGGGAGGACCCCCACTGGGGCGGGTCCCCTGCCCGCGCCCGACGGCCTGGGTCCTGGCGCTGGGCGTGCGGCTGCCCTCTCCGAGCCTCAGTTTCCCCATCTGTACGGGGGTTCTGCTGTGACAGTAAGGAAGGTCGTAGCCCGGGCTCCGTCCTTGTTTGGGTCGGGCTCTGCCACGAACTGTGGCTCTGGTGGCTCTGAGGATGTCACCTGAGCCTCGTGGACTCACGGGTAAGACAGACATCATAGAAGGACCTGCCTCAGTCGTCATGAGGTTCCTGAGGAAGTGACAGAAAGCTGCTCACATGTGGCAGGAGCCTCATTAAAAGGAGGGCAGTTTGGGGGCGCCTGGGGGGCTCGGTCAGCTTCGGCTCAGGTCATGATCCCGTGCGGTTCATGGGTGCTGTGCTGACAGCTCGGAGCCTGGAGCTGCTTCGGATTCCGTGTCTCCCTCTCTCTCTGCCCCTCCCCCACTCGTGCTCTGTGTCTCTCACTGTCTCTCAAGAATAAACAAAAATATTTCAAAAGTTTTTTAAAAAAATAAAACAAGGAGGGCATCTTTGAGGCCCACGTTGCAGGAGGAACACGTTGGGCTCCAAGACAGCTGTTGCTGTGGGACTTTGCCTAACTTACTCAGCCTCTCTGGGCTTCTGTTCCCCTTTGCCTGCAACCGGGCAATGAGACGGACGCCTGGCGGCCGGGTTGCCAGGATGGAATGAGGCCCGGCGGCCCCGTGCCTGGCGCGCAGGGGGCGGCCTGCACCTGCCTGTGTGGGGAGCCGCCTCGGCCTCTGTGTGAGCAGGCGTCGCTGCGCCCCGGGGAGGCGGCTGAGGAGACCCCTCCATCGGGCAACTCTCCCCGCGGGCCGCCCAGCCCTGCGCCAAGGCCCGGACCACCTGGCTCTGCATTCCAGGGAGGGAGATGGTCGAGGGGAAGGCGACTGAGAAGTGACAGTAATTTTGGAAAGTGTCGCCCTGGTGGGGCCGGTGGCCGCCTCCTAACTCCACAGGTGAGTCCTGTCCCCGCTGCCTCACCCACACCTTCCCCACAGCGTTATGGTCCACCGTTTCACTTATGGGTAAACTGAGGCACAGAGAGGCCAGCTCACCTGCCCCGAGTCACACGGGAGGGAGGGAGTCACCTCGCTGTACTGTGGTGTGTACCTGAGTGTGCACACGCCTGTCTGCACACACGGAGCTGTGTGTGCATGTACATGTGCTCGCGTAGGTGTGCACATGCCTGTGCTATATGTGTCGTGTGTGCGCACGCCTGTCTCTGTGTGCACAGCTGTGAGCATGCGCACGCGCACCCCTGCACGTGTGCACTTACCACGCAGATGCGCGGCCGTGATGTCGGGGCAGCTCCGCAGCATGTGTGACGGGGGAGGCCCACAGAGCAAGCGCCGTCTGGGCGAAGACGAAGTGGGACAAGAAGGTGGGGCCCCGCGGCTTTTCAGCAGAGACAGGCAGTGGTCCCGTGCAGCCTGTTGTACACGCGTCACAAAGCCCTCTCCTCGTGGAAGCCTTGCTGGGGGCGGGGGGTGCGGGTTGGGGAGCCTGTCCTCCCCTGGGCAGCCGGGCCACTGCCTGCTTAGCACCGGCTTTTGGGGTGAAGGTGACCCGGCAGCCGCTTCCTGCCGGCCACGGGCCCCCTTTCCGTGGCTCACGGTGGGAGCCAAGGACTGGGTTTCTGAGGCTGCGTCCCGCACCTCCCTCTCCCTGCGTCCCCTCCAGGTGCTCCGTCTGCGCGGCTCCCAGAGCCACGGCCTGGGGCTCCCACCCCCGCACATCCCTGGGCCCCAAAGGGTTCTGGGCCAGAGCCCTCTCTCCCGGCCAGGCCACCTGGCCTCCGTGGCCCTCGTCTGTCAGGACCAGATCTCCCGCTGCTGGACGTGAACCGCGGACTGATGTGTTTTACGTCTCTCACTTCTCAGAGGGACTAGCTGTCTCCAAACGCTGAATATGAGACGCGTTTTTCAAATTCTTTGACAGAATGCTTTTAACAGGGCTGGGGGCTGATAAATCTTCCCCCCGGCCGCCCGGCTGGGCCTCCGCGAAGTCTGGATGGGAGCGAGCAGGCGCGGGGAGGAGAGGTGTGCGGGCCGAGGACAGCCAGCTCCCCTGCTTGGAAGGCGCTAGCATCTGCCGAGTGAGCCGAGGCCAGGCTGCGGGTGGTCCTGACCCTGGGGGGCCCCGGTCGGGCTGGGGACGCGGACCGTGGTCTTCCGTGTGCGCAGGAAGGCTCCAGGGCCGGCGCCACCACGTGAGACCGTCCTGGGGGCCTGGCCCCGTGTGGTGGGGGCAGAGAGTGACAATACACTCGTGAACGTGGACGCTGAAGCCGAGAGGCTCGGCCCCACCTCTGCCCCGCGTGTCTGAAGGTGACCCTCACGTGGCTCACGCATGCTTGGGGGCGGAGCCACTGGGCCGTGCGTAGACGGGTGTGCTTTGCCCTGTGCGTGCTTTACCGTGGTCACGAGTTACAAAGCGTTTGTCACCCGGAAAGTGGCCGTTGCACCGACCCTGCAGCCGAGCGCTGTTTCTGGGTGTTGTCCTCCGAGCTCCTCCTCCCACTGTTGTTTCCACGACAAACCGGGCCGCATCTTTCCGGATGCGTCCCCCACGGAGGCCCTGCTGCCTGTCGCAGCGCAGGGAAGGGCGTCCGGGCACGGCTTCCTATCAGGGCAGCGGGTCCACAGATCGGCGTCCCCGGACACAGGCCTCCCACCAAATGTGGACGGACACCCTCGCGCCCGCGGAGACCTTCCCGGGGCAGCCGTGCNGCTGGGCTCCTCCTTCCTGAGCTGACTTTCCCCCATGGCCACCTGTCCTCCCAGGGAGGGGTGGCCGGGGTGGGTGTGCGGGCGGCTCCGCCGCCATGACAGAGGGGTTCCACCGGGCGCCAGCTGTGTGGGTTGTGAGGCCCGCCCGGCTCCGGTGTTGGTGAGCAGACAGGCTGGCGGAGGCTGACCGCCTGGGGGACCCAGCGGTCAGGGACAGGCCGGGTCCCGGCTTCACCAACGGGTTCTGGGACCTGGCGCGCACTTTCCTTTAGGACTCGAGACCACTTGGCTAATTCATTCATTCAGCCGACAGTGGCTTATCATCCGCTAAGGGCCGGATCCGGATTTGCCAGGAATCGGGTCCTGCGCTCTGGGAGTTGCATGGTTGTGGGGCCTGGACATCCCGAAGCACATAAACCGATAAATGTGTAAGGTGTTGGGGGCTGAGAAGTGGGGGCGCGGGGGCCAGGCCTCTGTGACAAGGCGGCATTAGAGCAGAGACTTCACGGAGGCGGTGGGCGTGGCAGAAGGGACTGCAAANGGCTGTGGGGAGGCTGGGCTGGGTGGTTCTGTAGGGCTCTGTTTTTGTTCTGGAAGCGAGGGAAGCCCCGGGGCCGCACGTGGTGTCCCGGATAGTGGCACACACCACTGCAGACACCACCCCTTGGGGACACAGGTCAGCGACCCTTCCCTTGCGCCTGGGAGGGCGGGCCCGGCCGAGTGTGGCTACGCTCCCTGTCCCCCAGGCCGTGCAGCGCTTTGCTCTGGGAGCCCTGACGGCCACAGGCGAGGTCCAGCTGTCCTGCAGCCACCGTACCGTCAGGAGGCTCAGCTCGTGCGTCAGGCCCGCATGTCGACACCCCGGTCCACTGTCCTAGTGCGCCTCCTCTTGCCCAACACCCGAGGCCAGTAGCCAGATGTGTGATGCTGGAAGCTTCTAGACGGTGGTTGTTTTCTCCCCGCCTCACCGCCCTGCTGTGCCCTCAGCAGGTCCCGGCCCACAGAAGCCACGAGTGGAACACGGCGTCTGTGGTGGGCCGGGGCTGTGGGTGGCTGGGGCGCCACGCCGAAGTGAACAGAACACTTGTTTAGGGTGGATAAGCCCCGGGCTGCGGCGCCTTGTGTGTTCCCCATCTCCGTGGAGTTTGGTGACGACTGCATGCTGCTCCTCCGTCACGTCCTGAGGCTCGGGCGCTCCCTCGGGGCCGGGTGCCTGCCGGGCTGAGCATCGCTGGTCCCTTATCCCTTCCCCCTCACCGCCCCCTCTGGGAAGTTGGCATCATGGCCCCGATCCACGCGGGGAGAGAAGATGAGGCCTGTCGAGGGGCTGGCTCGGGGCCACGCGGCAGCACGGAGATGGGGCTCTGGCTCCGCTTCAGACACGCAGGGCTGGCTCCTGACCACGGGCTCCGCGTCTCTGCGTCCTGCTGCTTCCGGCCACGTCCCTGCGGCTGGCCACTGCCCGCCGCTCGCCTCCTCTTCCCAGCCTGTTACGGGCCCCAGGAAACATCCAACCAGACCGTAGGCGCTACTGGATTTCTGTTTGGAACGGCCCGTCTTCTGGTCCGTCTAGTTCCTCGTTGCGCAGAAGGGGAAAGGGGAGCTCAGAGACCTGCAGTCACTTGCCCAGGGGGGTGTGGGCACAGGCAGGACTGTATGCCACCCCGCTGGGTGACAGGCCCCCGGCCACGGCTGCCACACCGGCTCCGCCACTGAAAACCCGGAAGCGTGGTGCACGTCAGAGCTATGAGTCCCTGGTCCCAGGGTGAGACGCCCGGGGCTGCTCTCATGTCACTTGGAGGTTCTCAGGGGCCTGTGTTTTCGTACTTTGAGGTTTTCAAGCCCTGTTCCTTGAGCGAGTGAGCCTGTGACAGTCGGGGGGGGACAATGACAGTGAAGGTGGTACAGGGAAGGCTGAGGTGAGGGGTTATTGGGGGGTGCAGGGGCTCCCCGTGGATGGAGCGGGATGGTGGGAAGGGCGGGGGCCGCGTCTGGACTCTGACTTCGCCCTGTCGCAGGAGCCCCTGGGACCCCGGCTCCCCTGATCCCCCACCCGTCTGCGCTGAGTCCTCCTCATTTCATGATCATCCCGCGGCAGAGAAAATGTGGAACCCCGTATTCTAATCCGTATTGTGCTTAATTTGGGGAGCTCGGTAGAGGCCATCCGGCCTACGGGCCCACGCGGGGACCCTCCTCTCCTTCCTCTGCTCGATCGTGTTATTGAGAGAAGGCAGAATCAGTTGTGGGCTGTGCCCTGGGACACACCCCGAGCCTCCTCTCCGGGGGGGCCGTCTGATCATTGCTGACCCTTGGGATGGCGGGAGGAACAGAGAATTCCTGACGTCCGCCAGGCTCCTAGCTTCCTTCCTTTCCTTCCTTCTTAGAGGCTTTTATGGATTCAAGGAGCACAGCGAGCTCCTCTTACAGCTGTGGTTGCTGGGAACCGCGTGGCTCAGTGCCCCGTGGGGCGGGAAGGGCCTTCCCTCGTGCCGGGGGCTGTCGGGCGAGCTGGGTGACACAGAGCAGGTGCCCCCACTCGGAGCCCTGGGGCTCACTCCCCGCTGCGGGCGCGCCTTCGGGGGCTGCGACTACGCACACGGGGAAGCCAGCCTCACACACGCTGTGTGCCAGCTCCCAGCCCCGGTCAGGCTGGAGCCTGGACGTGGGGACATCTGTCACTACAGGGAGCATTTCTTCTGCCCCTTGACGCTCGAAGTATGAATGGCTCCACTGTGCTTGCCGACACCGAAAACAGCCCTGCACATGTCGCCCGTCAATAGCGGTGTGTTTTCATCAGCGGCCGGCACTGGGGAGGCCCAAACCCTGCACTTGAAAGCGCAGGCGTGGCCTTGCAGCTGCCTGCAGGGAGCACTCAGCCAGCCTGGATCTGGGGGCGGGTCAGAGGGCAGTGGGGGCGAGCTGGAGGTCAGAGGACAGGTCACATTTGTTCCGCAGGGTGGGGCCTTGGGGCTCCGTCTCTGGGTGGCCTCTGCTTAAGAGCTGGAGGCCCCCCCAGCCCCCATCCCCATCCATCTACTGCCCACCCCTCACCCCGGGCCGGCCTGGGACCGCGGAGCCCATGGGGTGGGCTGACCAGGCACGGGGCTGTCCTCGAGGCCCGGCGAGGGGCCCCGGGAGCACCTTGGCCCCTGCTGCATGCGGGGCTGACCTGGCTGGCCTCCCCTGGCGCCCCTGGCCTCGAGGCTCCCTGGAGCCGGGCTGTGGAGGGACATGGGCCCTGGGGCAGGCCTCCCTCTGGGTGGCACCAGGCAGCGTCTGGGGCGATGCACCAGCTCAGACCAGGAACCCGGCCCACACGCACGCACGCTCCTCCACACACCTTTTCCTCCTGGCGTTGGGCTCGAGTCACGGACACTTAGAGGAAACAATCAGTGTCACGCTTCTTAAATCAAAGCAACTATTTTTTTCTATAAACAAGTGATAGATACTCGTCCAGAAATTCTTGTTTTGATAACATAGAACAGTCTAAAGGGGAAAAAAATGAACTGATCCTTCTGATCAGAGAAAACTGCCCTTCGACAGTTCAGATATATTGTTCCAGACCTTTCCATATCTCATTATTTCATTATCGATTCTGTTATTTTTAGGTGTGCGTGTATTTTTTTTTAAAGACGGGCTCGAGCGGCAACCCTCGGCAGCCCTCTCCTCTTCCGCGCCCTGCCCAGCTCCCCCAGCCCGCTTCTCCCTCCCACACGTCCCCCATGGAATTTAGGCCTAAGTTCTCCGAGTGAGCCATGGCCAGGAGGATTCTGGGAGAGAGGCGGGCGTTGGGGGAGGGTCAGCTGCAGGACAACGGGGCCTTGTTTCGTTCGCGTAGCACTTGCCGCCCTGCTGGTGAGAGCGCCGGCTCCTCGCAAAGTCGGCAGTCTGCCCCGAGCGAGCGAGCGAGGGCTAATTAAGAGGGGTTCGCTCCAGCCCGGGCTCTGGCCGCACATCAGAGGGCCCACGGTGATGACTGTTTTGGTCAGGAAGCTGGGGACATTGTCACGGGGAAGGACAAACCAGGGCACCAGAGGTGCCGGCTGCCGGCCCCCCCCCAGCCCCTGCCCTTTATCAGTTTCCTCCTCCCTCTGGCTGCAAACAAAAGGCCGCCGGTACCTGGGGGCCGGGGGGGTGGGGGAGACGCTGTGACACAGGATGTTCCCAGCATTTTGGATATTTCCTCCGCCGTCTGACTGGTACGACCTAGAGAAAGCGCTGGGATTCTCCGGGGAGCGCGGGGCTGTAAACACTCCAAAACACAGGAATAACAAAGCCGTAAATCTGGGCCCGCCAGAGCAGGCCTCACCGAGCGGCCCTGAGCGGCCCAGGAGGGCAAAAGTGCTCAGAATCCCGGGCGACAGACGGTGGCAGAGAGGAGCGGTCGGGGCTGGCTTTTGTGAGGTGCGTGAGCACACGTAGTCACGGCGTCCTGGGAGGCGGCAGACGGGTGGGGTGGGCTGGGGACTGCGGCGGCAGCGGGCACAGCGCCAAGGGCTCCAAATGTGTCACCAAGAGGAGCGAGGATCGGGTCTCTGTTCCCTCTCAGTCGGGCAGGTGGCTTAGACTTACCAAGCTGACTTTCCCCGTCCGCAAAGCACGGCCAAGGAGAGCGCCTGCTCGCGAGGTTCTGTTGCGGGGCGCGCTGAGCCGGCGAATGTCCGCGAGGAGGTGGCCTGCACTCACCGAGTTCCACACCCCTGCCACCCACCCTTCCCCTGCGCGCCGTGTCCCTCCTGCAGACAGGAGCCACTGGGGGTGTTTCACACAGACGGATCTAGTGCACAGGTGTGGTTTTACAGGTGAAGGGTGTGTGCAAACACCGAGTGGGGGTCGTGGGGACCCACGGGGATTAGCAGGAGCAGAGAATCAGCAGCGCTCGGGGGGCCGGAGCCCGAGGAGGCTGGCACCTTGGTGGCCCTCTGCGGGGGAGCAGGCACCGTGGCGGGTGGAGCGTCCCCACAGGAGCTAGAGCCACGGAGGAGGCGCGTGGGAGAGGGACGGGGCAGTGCTCCCCGTCTTCCCTCCTCCCAGCCTGCACTTGCCCGCCAGCTCCGTCTGCGGACTCCGCGGTCGGCCAGCCTGTCCCGACGGCAGGGAGCTGGGGCATGTAGTCCCTGACGTGCCAGTGACAAGTGGGTGCGGACACCCCCAGACCAGCCTAGACCGAAGATGATGGTGACCGGCGGTGGGGGTTCTGGGGAGAGGTTCCCTGGCCCTGCGTCTTCCTCGCTACTTATGAGCCGAGGGGCTTTGGGTGAATTACAGAACTTCCCTTGGGCTTGCTTTCCTCGTCCACACACTGGAAATTTTAACTTGCCGGGTGGTCACAGAGGGCAAACCTGGCCGTGCCTATGAAGCGTTAGCCGAAGGCTCGGCCCAGAGCACACCCCCAGCGAACGTCAGCCATCACAGAGTTCGGGAAACTGGATCCCAGCAGAGACCAGAGGAAGGCCTGAGCGCTCCCGCCAACGCCGTCCAACTCCCCGCATGGCGCTCAGCACACCCGGGCTCCGGTCCCTTCTCACAGAGGCAGGTAGAACAGCCACTTTCTCGGGCAGGCGTCACTCATAAAAACTGACTGCACCGTCTGCCAAGCATGACCTAAGCCCCACGCAGAGGGCGGCTCTGGGAGGGAAGGAGACAGGTCGAGGGCATCTGTTCTGCCACAGACCTTCCTCGGGGGTGAGGAAACCTCAGCCGCCGCCGCAGTGGGGCCTGCGGCAGTGACCACGGTGGGCAGATCCCTGCTTCTCGTCTCCTGCTGGGGATCTAAGTGTTCCTGACGCCGTGGCGCAGCCCGTGGCTGGCGTGGGCTCTCATCCTGGTTGCGGACACGTCGAGCTTACAAGTGGGAAGAAAATGTTCTGTTTCTGGACGGGGGCCGCCGCAGCGACTTCTTCACTTCCTGGCGCAGGTCTTAAAGGAGGCCATGGCGTGAGTCATTCTGGCCACACCCTGACTCAGCTGGGGATCTTCGCTGTAGGGACGGGCAAGGGGGGGTGTTGCTGCCATCCACCTACCCGCCCCGACGGCATGGCGGGGCCCCGAGGAGTCCGAGCACTCAGGGTGCCGGCCGTCCTCGGGGTCTCCTGCCTCCGGCATGCTGTGGTCAACGTGGGTTGGCTAAACTGAACAGGCTGGTGACGTCGGGGAAGCCACGTTCCAGATGTACTTTGGAGTGCTTCACACCAGCTCTAACCTGAGGCTGCAGCGGCTGCCACGAGAATAAGTCTTCCTCTCAGCCAAGCATCTGCAGAGGAAACAATGATGATGATGATGGCGATGATGATCATTACCCCTCCTTGAGTGTTTGCTATCACCCAGGCTGAGTGCCCTAAACATTCTGTTTAATTCCCCGGCAAGCATGATGATATTTCCCACTTTACAGATGAGGAAACAGGCTTGGAGGAATGACATAACCTGCCTGGGCGACACCACCAATAGGTGGCCAGGTAGTTACTGTGGGTCTGTCTGGTGCCAAAGCCCACATGCCCCTATACTAGCATGCCTGAGCTCGTGCCAGGCTCCGTAGTCGACCCTGGGGTTGCTGTGATCACTGAGGTGTGAAGACATGAGGCTTGGAACAGAAGGGCCCAGGGAAAGCCGCCAGGGCTGCCTTTTGCTGAGGACCCACCCCACCCACCAGCAGAGAGCACCGACCCCCGTCTTAGGAGAATGTGAGAGGGTCAGGGCTGTGTCTGGAAAGGTGGGGACAGATCGCCCCACGCGTTGTCAGGGGGTGGCCAGGTAATCAGCTGAGGCTGGGCTGGCAGGGACGGGGGAGGAAGAAACACACCAGCATGGATGTGAGTTGGGGCGTGCGTTTGCAGGACTGAAAGGGGCAAAGACACAGAGCCCTGGCTCATTGGAGGGCCCACACAGACGTGCATCCAGGACCTTTAAGACGCAGGATTCTAGAACCTTCTGTCCTTAGTCCCAAGACTTTGGTCGAGAGACTTTGCCTCTCCCAGTCTTGGTTTCCTCACCTGCCCCCAGGGACTGACTGAGTAGCCCTTGTAGGGTTATTGAAGGTGTGAACAAACCAGTGTGCATATCGTAGACGCTGTCTCTTCAGGAGCCACCCAGGCCGGCTCGTTGGAGCTTCTGGGGCCACGGGTCACCTCAGGATGAGGGCCTCGCTCCTGTGTGCCGGGTCAGGAGAGCTTGGAGAGGCCAGGTCCAGGCTTCAGGGCTGGGCTGACGACTCCAGACCTCGCAGGCCCGGCTCCAGGCGCAGGGACAAGGCTGAGTGGCTTTCCTGTCCCTGAGTTCTTGTGTTCGGACACTGCTGTCCCTGATAGCAGCGCCACCTCTGTGTCCTACACGGGAGACTTACAATACCACTTACGTAAAGCGAGTGGATTTCTGTTTCAGCCCGGGAGCCGCACGAAGCCAGGTGAGAGGGTTGGGGACACGCAGGCTGAAATGCGCATGTGTTCTTGAGGAAGCGCTTGGGTTTGAGAAAGAGAAAGAGAAAGACAATCTCCTTCCAAGGGCTGCTTAGAAGATGCTCATCGCATCGTAACAATCAAGAAAGTGATGGGGGAGGGAGAGCTGCCTGTTCGCCTGCCCTCTCCAGGACCATGGCTGAGGGACTGGGCTCNCACTCACCACGTCGCCCAGCCCTTCCGGGGCCCCTGATGTGGACCTCCGGAGGACCGCTGGCCAGGCCGCCCGCGGGGGCCGGGGTCCCCCTCCTGCTCTGAGCCCTGAGCCCCGGGCACGGGTCCAGGCTGCCGCGCGCGAGATAAGACTCGTGAACTGCGTTCTGCGGCTCATCCTGTGGGGTAGGAAGGAAGGACTCCAGACATAATTAGAAGTGCTTCGGAGCAAGTGGAAAGTTCTCAGGAAACGTATTATCATTAGAGCCGGCTTGCCTCCCGGAGAGAGTGCGTGCGTGTCACCGTGCGTACGTCGCCTCCCGACTTCCGCATGAAATCCTTCATCAAAACTAAGGCAAAAAATCAGGGTCACTTCCCTGCGTGAATTTTCCTTTCTGACTCGTTTTCCCAGGGGGAGAGACCTGGGTCCACCTGGTTTGAGGGGCTTTTGGATCACCCTGTGGATTCAGGAATGCCACCTAACGGCTCTGTGCCTCAGTTTGCCCATCTGCAGGTGGCACGGGGGACCCCCAATGTCCTGTCTGGGCCCTAAGATTCTATGGCAGGGGCCCCAAGGGAGGCTGTGGGCCTGAGGGTTTGACCGTGATCACCGGGCATTGAGGTGGCTACAGGTCCCTGGTGCGACCCCAGGCACACCTGCCCCTCGTCGGTGCCTCTCCTTCCTGCTTGTCCGTGGCCGAGCCCTTCTGTCCACACTCAGAGGCGCGTACTTAGTGGGTCCGGTGAGCTCTTGTCCGCGTGGCGGTGGCACGGCGGGAGGCGGACCCTGCCTCGGGTCACTGGTACATGACCACAGCTGGTGTTGGTGACGACTTCTGCACGACGGCGTGCCCAGCCCGGTCTGCAGACGGGGAAACTGAGGGCTTCCTGCAGACGCTGCGTCTCCTCGGGGCTTCTGCGGAGTGTTGTGTCCTGCGTGGGTGGGCTGGGCGCCTGCCGTGTGGCCTCCCTCAAGGACACTTCTGCATCGCGGGAGGGGAAATCTGAAGTAAACTCCAGGAAGAAACCCCTCCTCTCCCCGCTTTCCCAGAACCCAAGGGCTTCCACGCGCTGGGAACGTGTTGGTTTTGAACCTGAGCCCGCCGTGGACCTGGACGTCGATCAAAGAGGGTGTATTGTTTTTCCTGAAAGTGTTGGGACGGAGCAGGTCAGCAGAACTCAGGTGCCGTGACTCAGCGTTTCCCTGCTGCTGGCACCTTCCCTCCCCGCCCAGCGAGGTGCCGCCCGGGCCTTTCCCCCGGGAGGTGCCCTGCCTGCCGGAGGAGGTCGTGGGACTTGGAATCAGACAAAAGCGGGCCGGGTGCGCTGCCCGGCGCGAAGCGGGCGAAGCCCTCTGCCCACGTGTCTGTGTCTTGTCCCGAGGTGCAGATGGCAGTGAGGTCGCATGGGCGTGACCAAGGTGAAGCGCACCCACGGTCCCCGGCAGAGAACGGGCACCGAGCAGATGCGCCTTGCACAGCCATTATATTGCCCCCGCTGTCCCTCCAGAGGTCGCCTAGCCCTCGGGTGGGTGACTCCCCCGCACCCTCCCGGCTCCCGTCCTTAAGTACCGGCGACCCTCCCCCGGGCGGGTTCTTGGCTCAAAGCCGGGGCCATGCAGGGCGTCGGTGCCCCCAGAGCGGCCCCTCAGCAGGGAGGAACGGAGCAGGCAGCGCACACCCAGCTCCTGTCCCCTGTCTTCACGGGAGGGAACCCCCACGTGTCTGTCCGTGGCTCCCTGAGGCTCCCAACAGGGTCCACCCGGCGACCTCTCTGTGCAAGCCCCCGGGGCCAGCCTCCTCTGTCCCCAGCCTCCTCTGTCCCCAGCCTCCTCCGCCTGGCCCCTACCCCGCACTTCCTGAACTCACCTCCGAACTAGCTCCCTGCCTCTGGGTTTTGTNGTGGGCATGCACTAAACATTAGCTGTTATTCAGACGGGATGGGTGCAGAATGAGAGCACATTAGCGGTGCACATTGCCCCCGGCTCCCGTTTCTCTCCCAGCAGATAAGAGGCCTTATCTGTGCCATGCCAGGTGGCCAATTTGGAAACACCCGTGTATTTATTATGCGGACGTAATAGAGCGGCTGTGAGGCGTCCGGCGCCACATGAGAGCTGGCGCATGCAGAGACCCACGGGCGGTGCGGACGTCTGCAATTTGCCTCGGTGCTGGGGGACGCCAGGTGTCTGGGTGGGGGGAGGCGGCAGATACCATCAGCCTTGAGTTTGGGCATCAGGGTCTGGAATCTGGACATCACAGTGTTATCTGGGTTTCCCATCGTTCAAGGAGAACGCATCTCTTTGGTAATACAGAAAAAATATAATTTGAAGCCCAAAGAGGGGGCGACTGGGAGCTGTGTGCCCCCTGGCAGGGTGGGATGGGGTGGGGGTTGGGCCAGCTCGGGACAGCAAGCCTCAGGCTCTGGGGTGCGGGTTCCTGTGAGAGGCAGTGACGCTGACTGACTTTGGTCCCAGGGAAACGGGCCCCCTATGGGCTTCTGCACCATCAGGTGGCCCACAGAGCCACTAAACGCCAGAGGTGGACCCAGGCTAAGGGCCACTCACTTAGGAAGAGTCTTCTAGCAATTCAGGCAAGGGATCTGGGGGCTTCAGCACTGAGTGCTTGGCTGCCCCAGTGCCCAGGAGGGAAACCCTCTCCCCACCAACGGAGCACGCGTGTGAGAAGGTTATTTCTTATGAAAACGCCTCGGTGCCTGTGGAGGCCAGAGGGCAGACCGTCCCTGGAGGTGACTTAACCTTTCCCTCGCGCCGAACCCAGCACCCCGGACTTAGATTCGGGAAATGCGTTATGACTCAGGGACGACATCACGCGACGCACGCGAAGGGCCACCAGGCGGTGGCGAGGCCGGCCTCCGTTCCCAAGGCTGCGCGGGCCCGAGCTCTGTCCGCCGGGCCTCGCTTCCGCGACACAGCTTGTCTTGTGCACGAAGGATTTGCACGTCTGCTATTGATTTTCAAACTGCAAACAAAAATGTATTCATTCGCTGGGCTTTGCTGTAGTCTTACATTATCCACTTAGAGTCACATTACAAAAATAGCCTTAAACCGTTTTGCTTGAAATATTGGACACATCCACTCACTGACAGGGAGGTTTTGTTTGGTTGTCTAGCTCGGCTTCAGGGCATAACTTTTCACGCTGACGGAGTGCACACCCGTCACTTTGACACACGCGGCGATGTCGGTATTTATTTTTGCCTCGAGAAAATGATGGGGGAACGGGCAAAACACAAAGAATTTGCAGAAGGGCCCGCGCCAAGCTCTCGGCCACATCTCTGCAGGCACGGATGCTTTCCCGGGCCCTCAAATTCCTTCGGTCTGAGAGAACAGTCCCCTTTCCAGCCCTGCAAGAACGAGACCTGGCTGGAAACGCGGCTTCTGCCCCCGGCCGCCCCCGTGACACCGTCTGCGAGGCTCTTAAAAAATGCCACAGTTGAGCCCACGCAAGGCCGGTGTCGCCTACTCGCGCCAGGGGTCCTGACAGCGGCCGCGGCGGAGGGGCCCTTCCTCCCCCTTCNAGAATACTTTGCCCTGTTCATTGCTTTCCGGGGACCACCGTGGGTCCCCGTCCCTTCCGCAGCCACCCACACCGGGGCTCCACCCCTTCCACCCCGGTGACTCAGCTGCCTTGAATTTGATTAATAATTCATTTCTGTGACATTCAATTCACTTTTCTTGAAAAACTTCTTGCTTTGAAAGAACAGGAGGTGTGCGTGCAGCTGTAAGAAATAGCACGGGGCCGTCCCCACCCCTGTGACCCAGTGTGGCCCGTGGGGACGCGTGTCACCAGCACCACAGCACAGACAGGAATGGACAGCGGGGCCGCCCGTCACCCCTGCAGACATTGTCAGTTTACACACACGCGTGTGTCTGTGTATTTTGTCC
>NW_027528369.1:9412919-9430417 GCF_008692635.1 Crocuta crocuta | reverse complement strand
CTTTGCCGTGTCAGGAACGCCGAGTGGGACCCTCTGGGCGGAGCCTCAGCAGACGGGCTTGCTTGTCCCGCGGCCCCTGCACCCCTGCTGCGGACCCCCGCCGCCACGGTCCCTGACTCGTTCGGCCGCTCCCCTGCAGAAAGACGTCTGCGTCGTTTCCAGCTTTCACGCAATAAATCGGCCGCTGTGAACATTCACACAGGATTTTGTGTGAACATACGTTTCACGGAAACGGAGATTTTCCTGGATTTCAGTGAACGAGTCGCCCCGTCCGTCTTCCTGCTCCGTCTCCCGTTCCTTCCAGCCACGTCCCAGGGAGTGTCCCCGTCACAGCGCCAAGCAGAGCCTGCCGCCACCACGCTCCTCGGACGGCGTGGGCTGACCCTACCGTGGCTTCCGGGTCTGGTGTGGGCCCCGCCAGCCCCCCTCCACTCCCCCTGTTTAAACGCGGGCCGCTCGCAGCCCCGACATGGACGCCCATCGCCTGGGTGCAAGCTCGCCCCGGCCCCCTGGCCAAGGGGCGTTGGGAAGTTCATCATTCTCTCTGGGCTTGAGCACCCTCCCCGGAAAGTGGGAAGAACTGCAGAGTCCCCCTCACAGGTGGCCGTGAGGACGGCATGGTGGCCCTCGTGGGGGGCGCTGAGCTCCGTGTCCGGCGCACAGCCCGCGTCACTACCGCTTGGCCCCACCCTCTGCGAGCTCACACCACACCACCCGCTCTTTGCCGGGTGCTCTTCTTTCTTCTCTTTCCCCGGTTAATGGCACTTCCTCCAGGAAGCCTTCCCTGATTCACTGGCCAGGTCAGGGGTTCCTGACATTCATCACAGCACCTGCTTTTTCCTCGGTCACTTACCACAATTGTTGATCTTCTGTGTGTCTTTCAAGAATGTAACTTCTACAGGGGCAGGAATCGGGTCCTCCTTGCCCACTGAGTTTTCCCCGCAGCACATAATAGGTGCTCACTTTAAACCTGTGGCACGAATGAGAGAGTGACTGAATCTCATGATTGGCAAAGCCCTCACGACACTGCCTTTCAGCTGCTTGCCTATCACCCTGTCTTTGGGCAGAGCTGCACGGTCCACACCCGTGAGCCAGGCGGCCCCCATCTACTGAAAACCAGCTTGGACCCTCTTCTTTGCTTTTTGCCAACAGCAAAAAGCTCTGGAGCTGAGCAGACCTGCCTCCTGGCTGTTGCTCTGTGCTCCCCGCTCAGAGTGAACTTGGCCTGTTCACGCCCTCAAGGCCTGTTCTCTCTCCTCCAGTCGACAGATGTCCACACCGCGCCTCTGTATTTGTCACTCTCGTCCCCTTCCTTGTTTCTGTTTGCTTGACGTGAAGTTCGCATGATATAAAATCAACCATTTTGAACTGAACTATTCAGTGGCATTTCGCATGGCGAGTACGGTGTACGGCCGCCTCTGTCTCCATCCGTGAGTTCTAGACCCCCGTCCGCCCCTCCCCCAGGCCCTGGAAACCACCCATCTGCTTTCCGTCTCGGAGGATTTACCTGTTCTGGACGGTCCCCATGGAGGGAGTCGTGAAGGACGCGACCTTTGGTGTCCGGCTTCTTTCACTCGGCACGGCATGGCCAAGGCACATCCACGTTGTAGCGCGTGTCACAACTTCACCCCCGTCTGTGGCCGGGGACTGTTCCGCGGCGTGGCTGGCCCACATCTGTGTTTCTCCGCGGCTGCACAGCCGGGTTGGTCACCTCCGGGCTCCTGTGAAGAGAGCGGCTGTGGGCACACCTGCTCTGGGCTCTGGGGGAGAGACGCAGGGGTGGGTTGCGGGGTCCTGTGCCGGTCGTGTGTTTCAGGTTGGAGCCACTGGGCTGCTTCCCATGGGCAGCCCCGTGCTGCGTCCCCACTTTGGTTTCTGTTTCCCGCCTGGCTTCACCCAGACATGCCTGCTCCAGAGAGCACCCAGCCCCGGGACTCTGGTGGCCCTCCCTGCGCTGGCCGCCTCACCCCTGCTCCTCACTGCTTGCCCAGCATGGAGTTGTGGGGATTAAGTGACCGGTTATGTGGCAGGTCCTGGCACCTGTGGGTGCTCATCAAGACGCAATGACCATTAGCTTTATTTTATGAAAATCCACCGCGAAAATCCAGCATGGGCACAGACGTGCCAGGGACGCCGCTGTCCCTGGAGGCCTTATAATCTGGTCAGAGAAGAGACGAACCACACGGTCGAAGCCACGGAAGCGACCCCGGAGTTCACTTACGGGAACAGAGAGGAGACCGAAGGATGCTGGGTCCTAGGGGACAGAAGAAGGGCTTACAGTTCGCTGGTTTCTGATAATGTGAACTGGCCCTAACGTAGGAGCTGATCATGTGTGTTAACCAAGTGTCTCCTCCCAGCACCGCTATAAAGGTAGCTGTTATTATCCCCTTTGGCTGACGGGTAAACTGAGGCTCCCAGAGGGAAGGACGCAGACAAGTGCTAGCAGCAGGAATCGAACCCAGGTCCCCCTGGCCCCACAGGACACTCTTCGTACTCTGAGTTCTTGCTCACAGACCGTTCGTCCCCCAGACCGCTTCCCGCCCCTCTTCCCACAGCCGGCCACGGCGGGGCTGCGAGTCCCCTGGCTCCCGCGGTTCACTTGGGCCGCCGGACGGACACACTCCAGCCCCCAGACGGTATTTGTTTTTGCCTCCCGTGAGTGCTTCCATTCGCTTCGGATGGAAAAACAAGCCTTTCTGTTGTTGTGAACATTTCAAAGGGACCCGCCGGGCACAAGATATCCGCTGCAGCTCTGTGCCGGGAATGGCCCGTTGTTTCAGATGCATTGATTTTTATCAGCTTTTGACCCCCATTATTTATGAAAAATATCGGGCTCCCAAACATGTTTTCTTTGAAGGCACCGGCGATAAGCGACCAAACGTGTCCAACAAGGGGCCAGGACCTTGCCCGCCCGTCCCGGCACGGCCAGGCTTCTCCCGGAACATGGGCCCATGGCGGGAATTTACTGAAATCAGAGCCTTCCTCATCCACCCAGCACCGATCCGGATGCAGCTGGGGTGCGGGGGCCTCTCTGGAGTCCATGATGCCCTTGGGTGCTACAGGAAGGGTCAAAGGTCAGCACCAGGAGAGGGCTGCCGCGACCTGGAAACGCACTCAGGCGAGGCCCTGGTGAACCAGAGTCACCCTCTGCGTCTGGGAAGTTACTAGTGAGAGGATGGCCAGACACCCGTGACCCAGGGGCAGGACAGCCCCCCTGAACATAATTACCGGGGAGCCGTCGGAGGGTCCCTGGAAGCGGAGGGTGCCCCTCACACATCGGGCAAGAGGCCCTCGCTGCCTCGTCTCCCATACGGGGGGGGACGGGACGGCACCTCTGCCCACTTTATCAGCTTGCCGGCAGCACAGGGCCTACGTGTAGAAAATACCACCAGTGTCAACATATGCGAACTCTTTCACTCATTCCCAGAAAAACCAACTTCCAGAATGTTCTTGGGCAGCACACCTGTCTCCCCAACCCTTTTCTCGGGTGCCTTCCCGACACCCAAGGGTATCTGAAGCCCAGGACAGTACCCTCACCTCCAATGTGGCTCAGGAGACTTAGGAATGACCACAGCACAGGTTTCAAAGTGGAATCTACTAAAGATCAATAAAACGCGGTCCATCCCCACAGACGTCCATCCCCACAGTGGAATACGATCCAACCACAAAAGGGAATGAGGCGCTGCCACAGGCCACGGTGTGGGCGGACCCTGAGGGCACCGCACTGCGTGAAGGAAGCCACGTAGCATCTGCGTCCTGGATAAGGGGTGGTTTGCGGTTGATGGCGCTGCGGGAGGCGGCCGACGGGGGGGCGATGTCTCAGGGGACTGGAGGGTGACATCCTAGCGGTGCTGGGTTTCTTTGGGGCCGACGAAGACGTCCTGAGCTGGGCCGAGGTGATGGCCGCACGGTCTGTCGGTACGGTGCGCTAAACCCCACTGACTCACGGCTTTACAGGGTGAACCATTCGGCGTGTTCGTGACCGCTCAGTGAGGCTGTTAAAGGTCCCCAGCTCGTGAGTCTGTGCCCCTGTGTGTGCGAGCGTGTGGTGCGGGACCCCCACCAGGGCCTGCAGACGGAGACGCGCACTGCAGGGGGCCCGGGGAGGCGGCCCGGCTGACCGCTTCTCCTCCCAGAGCCTTTGTCCTCAAAGGCCCCGTGGTGTGTGTGGAGTCACACAGCTCCTGGCTTGCCAGGCTGGTGGCCGGGTGCCCGGGGCATCCGGGGCCGGCTCGCGGGGCCGGCGCGGAGCCTGCAGCCCCCTCCCTGGGTTTCGGCTGCTCTGAGAAACTGTGCCGTTTCCTGTCTTTGCTCTCACAGAGCCCCCATAGGCCGCCCACTTCCTTATTCCCCTTACTTGAAGCGCAGTCTCTGATAACCTGTGACCCAGAACAAATCGGTCCGCGATGACCGTCGGAACTCCGCTAAGTCCCAAACTCGTAACTGAGACTTCCCTGTCACCCCAAGAGCGGGCCGTGCTGAGCCTTCTCTGCCTGTGAAGGGGGGCCCGGGAGCCAGAAGCAGCCACCTTCTTGTCTCCCCTGCCCTCGAGGACTCACGCGACGTGGCCGTGAGCCACCCCGCCCCCAACCCTGACTTTGTGTTCTGACCTAGAGCGCGGAACAAGGCCAGTGGGCTAGACCGGCTCGCCTGCCCATGACTCCGCCCAGCAGCCTGTGGCCGGGGCAGCACCTTCCCCTCAGTGGCCGGGGTGTGCGTGAAAAGGCTGGCGTGGTCACGACGACTGGGCCCTAAGGCGTTTCCAGCAAGCGGCTCCAGTGCTCACCTCTCCTAGTGATAAGCGTCGTGCATCCAGTTTCTCAGATCATGTAACGTACCAGGTTTCCAGAAAATGACAGACAACTGCATAACTCTTGCCCTCAAGAGTTTTAAACTTTTTAAAAAAGAAAACGTTTGACTGAAGTGTGAGATGCAGTCTGAGAACGCGTTCGTCCTGAGGGTGCCGGCTGCAGAGTCATACAGTGAAGCCACCGTGTCACCAGCCCCCGGCACCCGGGTAGAGGGACAGAACACGGTCCCAGGGCCCCTGCTGCCCCAGAGCCACACCCCATCTCTGACATGAAGATTCGTGGTGCCTGCACTGGAACTTTGTAGACTTCAAAACATTAGAGAATGTGCAGAAATGGAGTCAAAAGATGTAGTTTTCTGTCTGTGCCCAGATCCTTCCAGGTGCTGCCGGGCACGGCCCGCCGCTGTGGGGAGCCACGCCCTGGGGTCTCGGTGCACCATCACATGCTGCCACGGACAGGCCACACTTCATTGTACGGCTGCCGTTGAGGGGTCTGGGCTGCCTCGGGGTTTCGTCGTGAGTGGCGCTGCCGTCGAGGCCCTCGGAGGGGTCCTCTGCTGACACAGGTGCCCGTTTTCGGTGGCGTCCACCCAGACTGGAATTGCTGCTGCGCACGTGCCGTGCTTTACGACATGCCACTGCCCACTCTCCGGGGCGGTGCCCATGGCACCCGCCTGGGCCATTGTGAGAGCCCTGGGGTGTCCGTGTAACACCGGGCATGCTGGTGACCCCGGGCCGAGCTGCAGATGCTCTGGCGGGCTCCTCCGCGACCGGTGCTGGCAAACGTCCGCTTGTGCCTCACGCGCCTGCCGCGCCTCGCGGTGACCGCGTGTCGCCTCTGCCTCCCTGACACGCTGCGGGCTGACTCCCCTCGGTCTCCTTCCCGTCTTGCCTCCCAGAGGTGAGACCTCAAACACGAGTGGGGCGGCCACCTTCACTGAACACTTTCCTACTTTACTGCACACGCGGGACGGCTCCTAACAGTGTGTGTGCCCCACATATGTGTGACAATTACATTACACCAGTGTGATTCCTAGCAGCTACATGTGCCTGTTAGTCGTGTGTGACTTACCATTACAGCTGCGGCTGTGACCGTCGCAACTTTGCCTTCCTTCCAGAAGGTGCCCTGGCTTCCTGTCCAGGGAAGTTCCCACCACCTCACACCACACTCACACCACTTCACACCTACTCACACCACACTTCACACTATCCCTTACACCACACTTCATACCACACTATCGCTTACGCCACATTCACACTATCCCTCCCACCACGCTTCACACCATACTCACACCACCTCCCACCACACTTCACACCACACTTCACACTATCCCTCTCACCACATTCACACCACACTTCACACTACACTCACACTATCCCTCACACCACACTTCACACCATACTCCCACCACCTCCCACCACACTCACACCACTCTTCAAACTCCACACCACATTCACACCACATTCACAGCACACTTCAACTTCACACCACACTCATATCACCTGACACCACACTCACACCACTCTTCACACCACGCTCACACTGTTCCTCACACCACTCACATTATTTCTCATACCATNCACATTCACAGCACACTTCAACTTCACACCACACTCATATCACCTGACACCACACTCACACCACTCTTCACACCACACTCACACCACTCTTCACACCACACTCACACTGTTCCTCACACCACTCACATTATTTCTCATACCACGCTTCACACCACACTCACACCACACTTCACACTGCACTCACACCACATTTACAATAACCCTTACACCACACTTCACACTTCACACCACACTCACACCACATTCACACTATCCCTTACACCACACTTCACACCATACTCGCACTATCCCTCACACCACACTTCACACAACACTCACATAACACTCACACTATCTCTACACTATCACTCACACCACTCTTCACACTTCACACCACACTCACACCACATTCACACCACACTCCACACCACACTCACACTATCCCTCACACCACACTTCACACCACACTCACACTATCCCTCACAGCACACTCACACTATCCCTTACACCACACTCACACTATCCCTCACAGCACACTCACGCTATCCCTCACACCACACTTACACCACACTTACACTATCCCTCACACCACACTCACACTATCCCTCACACCACACTTCACACCACACTCACACTATCCCTCACACCACACTCACACTATCCCTCACACCACTCTTCACACCACACCTCACACCACACTTCACACCACACGTACACTCCCTCACACACTTCACATCACCCTCACACCACACTCACACCACCCCTCACTACACTCATCACTTACACTATCCTCTCACACCACACTATTCCTCGTGCCACACTTCACACCAGTCACACCACATCTTATACCACACTCGCACCCCATTCACCACACTCACACTATCCCCTCACACGTTCATACCATCTCTCATGTCACACCACGCCGATAATACCCCTCACGCGACACTCCATACTCTCACTATGCTCATACATACCTCACACCACACTCACGCCACACCTCCTACCACAATCATACCACGCCCTGTGGGCTTCCAGCTGAAATTCCTCTGTTGAAACCCTGCTGCTCCCGAGGATGGTGGGGAAGCAGGATCTTTGGGAGGTGACGAGGTCACACGCACGGTGCCCGTGGGTGGGGCTTGTGCCCTACAACGGAGAGCCCAGCAAACTCCTTTGCCCCTTCCTTCACGTGAGGACCCAGCAAAAAGTCGGACGCTGGAAGGGTACCCTCCCCCCGTCCTGCCAGCACCCTGGTCTCAGACCCCAGCCTCCAGAAGCATAAGGGGTAAACCTCTGTGGCATAAGCCCTGGCCTGCGGCACTTTTGTCATGGCCGCGCAAGCGGACGACACTCGCCCACACTTCCGTGACTTGATTCAGTCTCCACAGGACCCAGTATTGAGTTCATTGAAGAGGTGCGTCAAGTGCAGCCCAGAGAGGCCAAACGTCTGGCCTAAGTGCACGCTGCTAGCAAGCATCAGGGAGAACTCGGCCAGGTCAGACCCTACACACATGCTTTTGTCCCCAGCAGGGGGGACACGCCAGTCTCCTGCCTCCAACCCCAGGGACACACACGGGCCCGCGGACGAGACACAGCTGCGGACCCGGCCGACGCACGGCCAGCCAGCGGGCCAGGGGCGGAGTCTTAGATATGAACCGATCCTGTTTGAAGCCTCACAAACTCGCGCTAGCCCGCCGTGGGAGACGCTGCGGAGCGTAAATCCCTAAGCGGTCTTGGCCGCTCCTCAGCCGCTGGCCCGCACGGGAGTTTATCTTTATGTGACGCAGACTTTCTAAACACTTCACCGTGGCTGTGAAAGTGCAGATCATTTCTGGCAGTTAAAGACCTGACTCACCCATTGTTCCTGCTCTTTGTCATTTTAGGAAATTCCTCCAAACGGGCCTCCCAGTGACCCCCGCGCCATGTGTCAGGTCACCCCTCACCTGTTGGAGGGCTGTACTTTCCAGATTTTATCAGCACAACCTGCTTCTCGCGTCCTAGTCTTTCCGGGACCTGTCAGTTCCGGGATTCAGCCTCGTTCTTTCCCAAATTTTTAAAACAATTGCTCTCAGTTTATTATTTTTGGATTAATGCAAATGAAGGCTGTCTTTGGCTGTCTAAAATGGATGAAAGGGCTGCTAGGGTCACAAGCGTCAGTTGTCTTTGATGGAGAGGAAGGGGAGGAGGAGGAGGAGGGGAGGGGAGGAGGAGGAAGAGGAGGCAGAAGAGGGGGAAGGGGGGAATCCAGAGGTGCTCCCTTCATCACACCTGCATCCTGATGGCGGGATGGAGGGAGGGAGGGAGGGAGGGGAGCACACTCTGGAGCTGACGTCACAGTCACCCCCACCCTAATGGCCAGAACAGAGGCACAGAGTCACTGACACTTGGGACCTTGTGTTGTTAGTACGGGCGGAGTGTGAGATGGCAAGTCCTTGGGGAGAACATCACATCCCTGGTTAATCAATACTATCACCTAAGAAGGAGGGTGGGTATTGAAGACAAGTATCACTTTCCGGCTGCGACACCTAGGACGCTGGGTTTAGTTTGGGTGCAGATAGTCTGTTGAGAAGCTGAGAGAACCCGGCGCCCGTGGAGTCATCCAGGCAGCCGTCTCTGCCCCGCAAGCTGTGCCCTCCCAGTGTCTCAGGCTGGACCCCACGCGCACTGGTGTCGAGTGTGAGTGCCGGGGGCATGGGCGGGCGACCTCGGGAGGCACCGGGGGGAGGTGGTGAAGCACACAGGAAAGAGAGGGGCCAGTTCAGGGGCCACTGTGGGCAAGAGGGCTCCTCCCTTGGGGACTCTGGGGGGCTGTGCGGATCAGCCTCAGGCTTTCACCAGGGCAGCAAGGGAGCTAGAACGTCACCCACCAGCTCTCATGTCCCTGGTCAAGGCCACTCCCAAGGACGGCGGCCTCTGGCACATGTGAGCCAGCCAAGCCCCGCCCACAGTGGATAGAGCTCTACGTGTTCCAGCAATGCCTGCCGTGCCCAGTGCGGGCAGGACGCCGAGAGTGATGCTCCAGCCATGGTTTGAGCTGGGAAAAAAGTCCCCATGTCCCCATGGAGCCACTGCATACCTCCCAGCGGGAGCTGCTGGCCCCATAGCTTTGGCAATTGGAAGATTCCAGAGAAGCCCTGGGCTGCCGACATTTGAGGCTCCACTGAAGGGCACCTGGCGGGGCAGGGGCCCCCATTAGAATTTGGGGGAGGCCTCTTATCCGAGAGTCTCAGGCAGTCATGCTCATGGCCCCCACCTTCAGGAATGTGGTCTGCGTGTACACTGCTGTGCCCCAGGGCAGCGGCCTCAGCTGGGATCTACCACCCCCTAGTCTGGAGGGCAGAAGTCGGAGACCCAGGTGCCACCCCCCCGGCTCTCGGTGGTTTGCCGGCATCTTCTGCACCCCTTGGCTGGTGGATGCCTCGCCCCATGCCTGCCTTCACCTCCGCATGGTGTTCTAACCGCGTGCGTGTTCATACGCACCCTTCCCCATTTTATAAGGACACAGTCCCGTTAGATAGGAGGCCCATGCCAGTATGACTTCATCTTGGCTAATCACAACTTCAAGGATCCTATTTCCAAATAAGGTCACATTCTGAGGCCCTGGGAGTTAGGGCACCCACAGTTCAGCCGGGACAGGGTGCAAGGAGGCGGCAAGGAGGCTGCCAGGTGCCCCGAGAAGTGATGGGGCTCACGAGTCACAGCCCAATGCGCGGGAGGAGGTGTGCTCTAGGCCGCCCGCAGGGCAGGGGCACCGGGGAAACTTCCACGTGAGACACCTGCGATTTGCACTAAGGCGTCAGCGTAGTGAGTGCGCGGAAGGCGTCTTGACCTGCACCGACTTCCTTCCATGTGCTGTGTCGCTCACTGCCGCTTTCGGATTTGAACACACTGAGGGCCACTCTGCAGCTCTTTGGGCCTTACCCGCGTGGCCAAGGCAGCCAGGGCGTCTCACCTGAGCCCCGTGGAGAGGAGGCGGGCGCAGGCTCCCCACCTTGTGCCACCAGGGCCCGTTTCCGGCCTCGGGGTGAGGGGACCTCGGGGAGGGCAGATGCCTCGCTCGCCGCAGGAACCCGGGATCCGAACGCACTCCCCGGGTTTCACATTCGGCCGAGAGCCGTCGCTAGCCATCCTCCTCCCCCTGGGGAACAATCCATTTAAAACTTCTGCGCTGTCTAGACTTGTTATCTGGCCCCTAATTCCTGAGAGCCCTGAGCGGGCAGCAGCGGGACAGTCGAGATAGCAAGAGGGTGAAGTCATTGGCGTAAATCCTGAGGCAGGAAGTCGCTCCCAGGGACGATGGATGAGTGTGGGGCTGGTGCCCGCACGGGGGGCAAGATAACGCGTCTAGACTCTGCCGGCCATTTCCTCCTCTTCCTCTCGCTGTCCTATCGGCCGGCCCCCTGCCTTCCTGCTCGCTCTTCCGGGCCTCGCACGAGAAAGCCCCTCAGGAAGGGCCCACTCCAGCGCCAGGGCGAGGGGCGGCCCGGGGCTCCTGGCCGCGCGCCGGGGCGCGGGTGCGGTGTCTTGGCCACGGCGACGCTGGCCTCTGTCACTTCGTCGTTTCTCAGAGGTCAGCGGGTGAGGGGAAGATGACGTTTTCTCTCCCCAGTCTCCAAAGGTCGGCAGAAGGTCACTGGTGGGACCTGGAAGAACACAAGCTGATGTCAAACCCAGAGATTTCCAGAAGCCGGGGGGNGGCAGGCCTGACCTGAGGCAGCCCTGGGGAGCTGAACGACACCGAATAACCTCGTCCTTCCGGAAAGAGGAGCTGATTTCACGGGCCCATGTGCACGCTGGCTGATCCCGAATCCTGGAGCGAGGGGTGGGAGGGAGGTCACGAGGTTATTGTGTTCACTCCCCCGCCTCCAGGCAGGCCTCCCCCAGGAAAGTCCTCGTGTGTGTTCCGCTGTGCAAGGACACAGGTGAGGACGGGGAAGGAACAGGCCGGGAGCACCCAGAGGGAAGGGGGAGGTGGTGATCCCGGGCAGCTGTCCCGGCCCGGCCGCCGGCGTGGCCTGCGGCCGCGAACAGTGGTGCTGCGGCACATGGGGACGTCTGCGCAGGCGCCGCAGTGCATTATGGGGAGGCATCTGTGCAGACTAATTTTAGTGCATAGGGACATCTGTGCAGCCGCTGCGGTGGGCGGGGGGCCGTCTGCGCAGGCGCTGCGGTGTGTGTGTGTTGGGGGGGGCCGTCTGCGCAGGCGCTGCAGTGTGTGTGTGTGTGTGTGTGTGTGTGTGTGTGTGTGTGTGTGTGTTGGTGGGGGGGACGTCTGTGCAGGCGCTGCGGTGCTTGGGGGACACAGCACAGCATCAGTGACCACAGTGACTGAAAATGTCTTGAGCACTCGATACACCCTACTTTATGTTGGGTGGCTTGGCAGATGCCACTTCATCTCATTTACTAGCCCAGAGAAGCCCGCGGGCTCTGGGGTGGGTACTGTTACTACAGTTACCCCCAAAGTGGGGCTGAGAGGAAAGGGCTCTGCCCAGGGGCACCTGGCTCTAGGAAGTGGGGCTTGGAGGTGGCCCTGGGTGGCGCTGACTTCCCAGCAGAGGAGTGGGTGGTGGGGACTGTGCCCCTCGTGGTGTGTGCTCCACGCCGCTGGGAGGCGGTCACACAGCCAATAAACAGACGGTCAGGCTGCCCACCCGTGACTTGAGGCCCCCAGTCCTCCCTGGAGCCCCTCCCGTTCCTCTGTGTGCCGTGCCCTCGGGCCCATCTAAGTGCGCCCTCGTGTCCCCGGCGGACTGACTTTCCCCACGCCCCTGTCACCGAGCACCTGCCGTGTTCCGTCAGAGATAGGAGAGAAGCCATGCCGTGTGTGTGACGGGTCAGGTCAGCAAGAGGACCGCTCTCAGAGTTCCCGGAGGGTCACCCAGCCACAGACGGAGCCTCAGCCCCGAGCTGCTGCGCCGAAGAGGGCCGCGCCGGCCTGTGGGAAGGAGGGACGGGCCTGAGCGTGACTGGGAGGCCCAGACGGCCACGGTGGGGATGCTGCCTAATTAGTGAATCCACGGAAAGTGACGTTTGTCATTAAGGCCCTGTCAGTAGGGGGCCGATGGAGGAAGTAGTACACGGTCGTGAAAAAGAAGCAAGTGCTCCTCAGAACAGCACGGAACGTGCGCCCGGATGATTAACGAAAAACAAGGTGCAAGCGGTGTGTAGTGTGCTTCCCCTGCGGAGAAAGGGCCCGTTCTCTGTGATCTTGCGTGTGTGCGCTTGCGTGGTTAGCACGAGCACTCACGGGTGCACGCGCGTAGGATTCCATGCTCACGTGCCTGGAAGCTCTGCAGCTCTCGGCGCCCCCCCTCGAAGGTGGCCGTGGGGAGCGTCGAGAACGAGGGGCTGTAATGTGCCTGGAATTTTTAACCATGTGAATATGTGGCTTTAAAAAGAAAAACGAAAGCTCCGTTCTGCTGTCTCCTTCGGTGCTCTCTTGAGTAATAAACGACGCCCGTTATGCCAGGGGCCTCCACGTCTGGCTCTGCTCAGCCATGGTGCCCAGATGCACGCCCCGGCCTCGAACCCGCCTCAGTCCCAGCAGCCCTGAGCGGCTTCCCGTGGGCTCAGCAAAAGAGTTCTTTCAAGAAGGTTAAACACCTTCGCCCAGGCAGGAGGCCGGAATCCCGGGAGGCTGACACCCAAGGATTTATTGGCCTCCCCAGCGCTCGGACTTTTTGACTCACCCATTGAGAGAGGCCGGGGTCAGGGGTTATCTCCGGGTGGGCAGTTGGGGGCCGCCTGTGGCCCCTCCCTGCCCGCGGCATCTGCTAGAACCATTAAGGGGTCCCCCCCTTTCTCAGCGACAGTGGGTGTCGGGCTCAGGTTACCGACCTCTGAGCTGCTCATACGCTGCACAGACCCCGGGCAGGGCCGAGAGGGCGGCTCCCGGGCCCGGTAAAGACGGGCAGTGGCGGGAGGGCCGGACGAGGGGAACAAAGGAGGACGGTCCCCTGTTGGACCAGATCTGAGGCCACTCGCACGTGGCATGCTGTGGGGCAAACGGGAGGGCCGGAGGGGGGGCGTTTGTTCTTGCCGCGGACGGTCTGGAGGCGATCGTGACAAATGGCAGCACGCAGGCCTTGTGGGAGGCCCTGGGGTCAGAACGTAAAAAGTCACAGAGAGGGGCCGCGGGATTTGGAATTGGTAGTTCAGGCCGCCAGAAGGCGGTGGGCGAGGCCTGGGCGCTCCCTGCGGTGGGACTTTGGAGGAGCGAGGCCACGTTCTGGGCCTCGGTTTACACACCTGTAAACTGGGACTGATCATTCCTCTCTCTTGAGAGTGGGTGACTGAGGCACACGATGCAGAGCAAACGCATGGCAGTAACAGCAGCCCTTCCAAGGAGCCTGTATCCATGGCGACACGTCCATTCTCCGTGAGAACGCCATTGGGGGGGTTCCCTCTCTATCCCCATTTTACAAGACGCTGAAACCGAGAGAAACTGAGAAATGGGCCCAGCATGCCAGAGCTAGTGAGAGGCAGGCCAGGACCTGAACCCAAGCCCGCGCCAGGGTCTTCACCCATCGGCCGGTCTGCGGCCAGGTGGCTTTCCTCTGGTTACCGGCCACCGGCTCCTGCCTGTGCAGGTGAGCTGTGATGTAACATCCGCGCTGTTGCCCAGACTCCATTTACCCCTGAGGATGCCCTTTCTCAAGACCCAGGGAGGGAGGGGTCCATCCCCTGCGCGGTCTCCGGAGAGATTTATGCAGCCTGGCGGGCCGGCCGTGCGCGATTACATTTCCTTCTCCTCCATTAATCTTGTGGCGGCGCTGGCTCCNGCGGGCGAGCCGGCGGGCGCTTATCTTGGGAGAGGCCTCTGCGCTGCCTTGAGGAAAGGGCAGTGGGCTGCCCCCTTCCCCCCCCACCCCGGGAAGGAAGCCCACTCCCCTCCCCAGAAGCCAGGTGCTGATGGAACCACTCGGCACAGCGGAGAAGTATTCGCTGAATTCGCTGGGACGTTTGCTCCGACCGCACTCATGCAGGGGACAGCAATACGCACTTGCTTCTTGTTGGCTTTCTTCTTGTTTCTTGAGGATTCACAGTGAGCCAGCTGCTGTGCTAAGCGTTGTACTCTCATGACCTTATATTTATGTGTCTCCGTGTCCTTTGAGGGACGTACAGCTCATCACCCCTTTCTATACAAGTAACTGGTGGTCCAGGAGGCCGGAGGACGAGGCCCCACATCGGCAAGCAGCACGCTCAGCGCCAGCCCGGCTCTGGTGCACGCCTGTGGCCACCTGGGACAGAGTGTGGGATTCCTTCATTCATTCCTTTAAAAAAAATTGTTTTTAATCTTTATGTATTTTTGAGTTCAGAGAGACAGAGTGTGAGCAGGGGAGGGGCAGAGAGAGAGAGAGAGAGATTGACAGAGATACAGAATCTGAAGCAGCTCCGGGCTCTGAGCTGTCAGCACAAAGCCTGATGCGGGGCTTGAACTTACAAACCGGGAGATCATGATCTGAGCCGAAGTCGGACGCTTAACCGACAGAGCCCCCCAGGCGCCCCTTCGTTCATTCCTTTTGTAACAGCCGTGTCAAAGGATTATTAGCATTGCCACACGGTTCGCCCATTTAAAATGTACAATCCAGTGGTTTTTAGAGTATTCACCCCAATAAATCCCGGAACACTTTGTCACCCCAGAAAGACCCCCTCCACCCTTAAAGCCCCCATTCCCAACGCCCTGAGTGCTCGCCTGCCCTCTCTGTCTCTGGGGCGCACATGCAGTCACCAGAGGGCTGCTGAGTGATGCCAGCTGCCCGCTCCTCGTGGCTGCTCTGCTCCCCTGCAGAGTCCCACCGCCTCCCAGTTGCCCCAGGGTGCTCCTTGCCTGGCGAGCCAGCAAACTGAGCTGGGGTGTGCTCTCAGCCCTGGGGGCCGCCCTCGGTGCCAGGGGTTGGGACTGCTGGTGTGGCCGGGTGGGATGCCACTTTGGACCCTGGAGTCACCACGGGGGAGGAGCCGGTGGGGGGGCAGCGACCTGGGGGAATCCTGGCGGGGATCCCAGCGGGGCCGTGGGTGGGCGGCGGGGAACGCGAGCCACGGCCCGTGTTGAGGCACACGACACGCGTTGAGTTAAAACAGGAGGTGTAAATAGGAGTTGGTGTCCCGGTGAGGGGAGGCGGAGGCAGGGGCTTCGGGAGGGGAAACTGAGTCTGCAAAGATGAGGAGGTAGGAGAACGGGCCCCTCAGGAACTTTAAGGAACTCAGTGCAAAGCCCACAAGCAGCAGTTGGGTGCAGCCAGGACAGGCCGGCCTAGAGCAGGTGCTGGAAACAGGGTGCTGGAGCTCAGCACGGAGGGGCTTGCGGGGGGGCCCCCCCGGCCCTGCCCAGGCCCCTTGAAGTCAGACACGCCTCCGTTCTTCTGCGTTCCAGCTCCCCATGCAGGTGACCCGGGGGGCCTGGCTGCACAGCATTATGACAGCCCCTGTGTGCAGTTGCCCTGGGACCCAGCCTCTCCAGCATCCTGTATGAGCAGGGACAGGGAGCCCCGGTCGTGGCTGGCCGCACTGCGCTTCCTCCTGGCCTGCTGTGCTGCGAGGCCTTGTCAAACCCCAGGGGGGGGTGGGACCGCGGACACAGCGCTGGCGGCCTGGTTTTCACTTCCTGTTTTGAAAGGCAGAGAGCACCGAAGGGCCAACAGGCAGAACGGCCCCCAGAGACGGGATGTATCTGTTGGTGCTGATGCAGGACAGGGCGCCCCTAGAACGAGGGGCGTCCCCGTGGGCCCAGACCCGGTCAGTTGGCTCCACCGTCCGCGTGCTGGGCCCTGGGGCTTCCATGCCGCCGCCGCTCACCCCGAGAAGCTCGGGAGCTCAGAGGGCACTGGCTTCTACCCCCGACTCAGAGGTGCGCAGGCTCGTTCTGTAGAGGCCCCTTCCACTCCCTCACATTCCAAAGTGTCTGCCTGAGTGGGAGACAAAGGAGGCATGGGTCCCCGTGTGGAAGTCACACAAACCATCCCTACACCGGCCGAGGCCCCTCGCCCGGGGTCCGGACAGGGAAGGGGACGGGGGCTTCTGTGATGCCACTGGCCCGGGGAGGGGGGAGCTGCCTGCCTCCTCTCCCGGCCTCACGCTGGCCAGCACCATCTCTTACATTCTAGTGACTTCTCCGTGTTGACTCATCAGAACCCACCTGAAAGCCCAGATCCTTGTCTTCCTTCTAACGTCGGAAGGTCTGACCACACGCAGCCCTGAGTCCATCCTCACAGCCATGGGAGCCTGAGCTCTGAGCAGCAACAGCCCATGACGCTCCCTGTCCCCTCGACCAGAGGCCGTGGGCCACATGCGTCTCCCGCTGTCTCACGGCCATGCCGCCTCCAGGACCCCCCACGCCTTTTGTCTTATTCTTCATTTTAAAGTGTTTATCGTTTAACAAGCTTCCTGACGGCACCATCATGTGACACACAAGACAGCAGCCCTTCCGGTGGCTCATGGCCCAAGGGTGCATCCTCTGGGCTGACGGGGTCTAAAAGGGAGCCCTTTCTGGGGGGGAGCCCTTGCTGGGTGCAGGCGGGGTGAGTGGGGCCCGTGTGGGCAGTGCAGGGCCCCGTCCTCCGCGGCCCCGTGTGTGACCGGCGGCGGGGCCCAGGAGCCTCGCCGAAACCAGACAGCCGGCGGCATTTACGGAGCCCCTCAGCTCGAGTCGCGGTCTGCGGGGGCCGAGGGCTGGGGCGGGACCTGGTGCCTCGCGGCATTCCTGCGCGGAGCCGACAGGGGTAACAACGCCCCATATATCCTCTGGCAGGCTGGATTTCCTGCCTGGCGCTGCAGGGCCGGGGAGGGGGCGGGGGGGCTTGTGAGGTTTCGTCTGTCCTCCCCCGCTGCCCCCCTCCCCGCTCCCAAACCATCCATCAGTCCCCGGCTCACCTGTGAAACCCAAGGCTGGGAACCGCAGCGCTGTTCCGTTACAAAATCAAGATTTATCGGAACATGACAGGCCTGCAGGGCTTTTATGACATGCGCGGCGCCAATCCCTTCTGTTAACCTGCCCGTCCCTTGGGGGGGGGCGTTTTACGACTGCCAGCACCGCTCCATCTGCTCCAGAGCTGTGGCGCTCCGACAGTAAGGACAAAATGCCCAGCTTTGTCCGGGCCCCGTGGGCTGGATTATCACGTCAGTGCTTGAG